>NC_045156.1:942500-980000 GCF_900700415.2 Clupea harengus
ACTGATGTCCTTATTTCTCAGCATCACTAATTTTGATGAACTATTTTGAAGGTCAAGCAGGCAGCCTGTCTGCCAGCCTGCTGCCTTGTGCCCGGCGTGATTGGGATAGACGACAACGACGACGACGACCGCGCCACCGCAGCCACCAATCTCGAGCGCCACGTTCACGCACTGCCCCTCTCATGTCGTGTTTCACGGGAGCGTTAAATAGCACTCCTCTGACACCAGCATCAAGCCGCACCATCGGAGATGATCTAATATCCCTCGCCTTTATTAGATATATTTAGAAATAATCTGCGCTAATATACTGGGATATACCACAATTAATCACCCGCTTTTAACAACGGCTGTCAGTTGTTTAACGCATTTTTCTGTATCTGAATCACCTTGCAGAGGCAAAAAGACAACGTAAAGCCTTATGGACGACACTGATGGTGATTGAATAAAGTAGAAAAGCGGGGACAGATTCAAACGCAAACAATTAAAAGCGGCCCCCGACTTGGCTGCGTCGAGGCAAACGTTTTATTCGCGATTCCTCTTTCGGCTGTGATCGTTCGCCTCTATTTTTAACGGCCGTCAGATTGATGGCGGGAGCTGTCGCCGTCTCTCTCCTTCGGCCGTTGGGGGGCTGTGGAGACTGCGGCTGGGCCGTTCCTCCTCCTCCTCGTCCTCCACCGGAGCCACGAGGAGAGGAGAGGAGAGGAGAGCAGGGAAGCGGCGAGCCTATTACATCCAACGTTTTATTACCCACATTACTAGCGAGGTCATTAGCAGCAAGAGGGATTGTGCGCTTCTTAACCTATTGATCACTGTAACTACTACCATTTAATCCCGTGTTGAATGAGCGAAAATCTGCTTAAGACAGGGGGGGGGGGGAGGGGTGGGAGGCAAGGGGCAGCGGTGGCGGGGGTTCAAGGGAAGGGAAGTGAAGGGAGGGAGGGAGGGAGAGAGAGAGCACTTTAAGTAAAAAATATTGCCCTGGCCACTGTATCATGGCCACTTAACACACGACAAATGCAGGACGCAGCTCTCAGGATGAAGCAGCTCTCAGCTCTGCCTCAGCAGAAGGAATATAACTCACTCCACTAGCGCCAGCACACCAATTCAGAGGAACAGTTATTTTTTAATTCCAATCTATAGAGTCATGGTGTCATTTATCAGTGCACACAAAACGTGTTACTAACAACAACAACAACAACAACAAAGAGGCACACATAAGAGTGTGAAAATCAGGACATTCTCAACATGCCAAAGATAACTGAAGCTCATGAATTTCAGCAAGGTGTGGCGTTCACCAGGTGCCTCCTGTACATAAACATTCAGACTCTGGAACATTCTCTAGCAGCTGTGCTGTGACTGCAGGCTATGTGCTGTACCCGTATGGGCCTGCAGTCCACTCTACAGGCACACAAACAAAACCTTACAGAACAAACCTCAACAGACAGTCTAACATTGTTCTTCTTATTATTTACAATAAAGAAATTAAAAAAAATGTTTTTAAATGTGATGCTGTGATCTTAATTCCTCAATAGCAAATTCATAGTCACAGCAATTGAGTTTAACATAATGAAGAATTTTAATTTAGAGGGGAAAAGGCCAATCAGTTATTTCTGTATTAGTGAAACGAATGAACTACCGTAATAAAGTGATATAATTGTATATTAAGACACTATCACAATGACACCACTGTATGTCACAAAACAACATTTTTACACTTTTTATTTTTTACACTACATTTCTTTCTCCTTTCTTTTAAATAAAACCTGAACGAAACAGACACATTTAAAAAGCCATTGTCCCTGCACAGAGCACTACTTTCAATTTTACTTTAAATTAAAACCTGCATGCTACAAAAGGTATGCTTGAGAGAATGTGTGAGTTTGTGCATTTGAGTAAGTGTGTGTGTGTGTGTGTGTGTGTGTGTGTGTATGTGTATTTTAAGCCAAAAGTGGCTACAGAGGATATCTGCATGAGAGCTGAGAGTGAATGAAAAGACAGCTCAGCGGCTCCTCCTGGCACGCAGCGGCTTAAGTGTGCAGAGGAGAGAGATATTCTAATGAGGAAACATGGGCCGCACATCTGAGGACGAGACGGAGATTCACTGATTCGCGCTTTAATGAAGAGGAACATTCTCCCGCACAGGCCAAAGGTCGAAGCGCGGGGAGAGAGTCAGCCCAGGCTAGCAGACCCAGAGCGAGGCAAGAGCCTACCTCTCGGAGCCAGGGCAATTAGGATGAATAGTGGAGAGGGCAAGAAAAAAAAAAAGGGCCAACTTCAATGAGACGATCGCAGAAATTAAACCGGCAAGAACAGGTGGAATGGAGAGGAGAGGGGGGAAAAAAGAAGAGGAACGAAAAAAAAAAAATCAAATTTTAATGCCCGCTCCCCGGTGTCATCTTGTTTTGTTGAGACATCAAATAGAATCGAGAAGTACAAAATAACAAGCCCTTGAGAAATCACAGGGGCCAGCCTTGTTTGATGCCGGCTAGGTTTACCTTGTCCAGAGATATTGGAATAGCAAATGACGCTGGGCCTTAAATGGCAGAAAGACGTGCCCGTGGAAATGAAAGCTTTTGTGCCCAGGTGAAGAACATAATTAGTCCTCAACAGTATTGACATTACTCATTCTCAAAAACCTCACACCACTAATCAAAGCCACAAAATACTATTTGTTTGCAAAACTTTACAAAATAGTCCCAACCAATTAACTATATAATACTACTAATAATAGCATTACTAATACTATTAATAATAATAAATGTGTGTAATGTGTAACATTGTGTGTAACACGTAATTGTTACATATGGCCGTGTGGAACTACAGGAACGTGACAGGTTGTGTGTGTGTGTGCGTGTGTATGTGTGTTGGGGGAACGACAGATGAGCAGGCTGATTTGCCTCCGTCATTCCTCTCATGTCTTCACTTTTAAAACATTTACACTGGAGATAAACAGGATAATCAAAGTCACATTTGCTCCCCCCCCCCCCCCCCCCCCCCCCCCCTTCGCTCCATGTATTGAGAAGGGGAGTTGGGTAGATGTGCGGAGTGTTATATGGTGGGGGGTGCTGCTCATGCCGATACAAGGCAACTGTAATAACAAAATCCCCGATTGCATTTTAATTAACTTTTAAACCGCACACAAACAAGTTTTCAGCACAGGCCCAGGCCCAGGCCCAGGCCGGCGCGCTGTAAAACAAACAAACGGCGTGAGCGCGCCTTTTCCACCTAACAATAACAGCCCGTCCCCAGCACCACCACGGCTCCCTTTCCCACAGCCCTCAGGATGCCCACACAGGACCCCAGGGCTCGGGCTCGGCCAGGCCAGGCCAGGGAGGGGCGCAGCCTGGCCTGGCATCCTTACTCGGGTGGAGTGGCACACCGAGCGCCCGCCTGAAAGGGCAGAGATCAGCTTAGCAGCGATCCTGCTGAATGGTGCCAGACCACATCACACAGGCCACACGAGCCGAGCTGAGCTGAGGTGGCGAGCGCCAGGCTGGTGATTCACCCCTCACAACATCCGATGACAAATCACACCTCACGCGTCGGATTCAACACTTCAAGCCTAGCACACGCAGATCCACACACCCTCCAAAAAAAATTGTAACACACTGTGACTATACATACTTAGAGATGTGTATTTTTTTATTACGCAAGTATTTTAGCTGGGGGAGGCAATTAGGTCCGTTAACACACACACACACACACACACACACACACACACACACACACACACACACACACACACACACACACACACACACACGCACAACCAACCCATGAAGTCTCATACAAATCTCTCAGACCTCAATGACCCTTGAAGACACTGAGGCACTCTGAATGACCTCAGAGGCCCCTCCCAGACTTGCCGATCACAGGCCCACTTCACTGAGAGCCCCACCCCCATCACCCTCACCAACCATCTCCCTCCCCCAGTCCCCATGCCTTCAGGCAAACCAGCCACCACTTCTCTCACCTTTCCCTAAAACTCCAGAACCCCCCCCCCCCCCCCCGCCCCCCACACATCGTCAACCCAGCCCCCACCCCACCCGTGCTGCCACAGCGACGACGTGCGCCGCTGATTTGTGATTAACCAACTCAGCAAGGTTACGCAATGGCGCGTGTCTTCAGATGCCGTTATTGCAAGCCGGTTGAGATTTAATTAAGATCACACAGCCTCCAAAATCCCCCCTTCAAATGAGAATGTACCCAAAGACAATGGCCAACACATCCTCACGCAGATTGTTTCCATTCTCGCCGCGCCGACAACACGCGCCTAATCCTCGTTTCCATGGTGGCAGACAAGGGGGTCCAACAAACTGTGTTGCTGTTTTATCCTGTGTGTGTGTTGTTGTCTTTTGTGAGTTGGAAAACTATGCTGTCAATTAATAACAACAGAGGGAGAGAGGGAGAGAGAGAGAGAGGGAGAGGGAGGGCGAGAGACTGTCAGCAGCTGGCAAGAGACACCGGCAGGGATATATCTGGATCTAACACATACGTCTGTACTTATCTGGATGTAGCATACTGAATTATTCCAAATCAACTCAAACCTTTCCCCCCCCTCTCCAAATCCAAGATGACCTGTGGGAATCAGTGGAAGCAGCCCCTAAATGCTTTTATAATGCGTTCTCACCAAGTTCTAGTGTTGCTGTAAGGGAGCCAGCTATACAAGAGGTGAAATTGCTGTAAAGTCACTGTCAATGTGTCTCATTTTGACTGACCCAAGGCTGGTAAAAAGAGAACTCTACTACCACAATCTGATAAAGAGTAGGCAATCTGGTTTTAAACAAATGTTTTTTTTAAGTACAATACATTAGAGTAGAGTAGGGACATTGTTTTATCATCAGCATTCTTTTGGGGAGACACATTACAATTTGACAGGACAGTATGGATTGCAACTAGATTGCTTTTGCAAAAATAAAAAAGTACACTTTTCTAAAGGTACCGGGTGAACATGAACCAAACGTAGCCGAGCAAGAAAAAGAAAACCAAAAAAACACTTTCCGTCAGCAGCACAGAGGAAGAGACGTAGCAGCTGGGTCTCTGCATCCTAACTAAACTATACCCCCCTTTCTCCATTTCTCTCCCTCTCTCTCTCTCTGCTCCACCCACCAGTTTCACCCATACTACAGGCCAGGCTTGTAAAGGATCTCCCAGCGAGACCAGGCGGCTGCCCAGATGCCCCCTCAGATGCTGCGGCGGCGGCGGAGGCTTAAGTCTGCCCGCCTGTGTCATGCTTTAGAAATGACAGGTGCTGGCAGCCCTGCGCTTTGACAGGCCACTGCACAAATACCGTCCCGGGCCTCGACGGCCTAATGCACCACTAATGAACAATAAATCAACTTTGATTACAAACTGTCAAGCCAATCAGCCCGCACTCCAGTTCTCTCCCAAACCACGGAGCCCCACGCGCACACAAACACACACATACACATACACATACACACACACACACACACACACACACACACACACACACACAACTGTGTGGCATTACAACGGACATGCTCAAAGGTTTAGGCTGAGCTTTCCTCGCAATCTGATCAGTACCTTTCAGGGAGAACAGAACAAAAACAGCACGCATCAGCCAAAAGATTTCAACTTCTATGTTCACTGACAGCCAACGTAACCAGCGTCTGTGCTGAAACTCCCAAGTGCTCAGGGAAACCAGCCAGGTTGGGCTACAGATGACACAAGACCTATAATCAAGCCAACATGTATATGAGGTTTGTACAACCTGGTAAAGATGAATGAGAAAAATAAGTAACCCTGACAGTAAAAAAAAAAGAATATATATATATATATATATATATATATATATATAGATCTTTTTAAAACATGTATTATAATATTAATTAAAATGATTCTAGTTTGGAGGGAAAACTCTGAGGGCTTTAGCATCATTAAAACTTAAAGCACTACAAAGTCAATAACTGTCCTCAGACTAATACCTCAGGGGTGTGTGAGAGAGAGTGTGTGTGTGCATACAAGACACAGCCTTAAAGAGAAACAGAAACAGAGGAAGATAGAGAAAGCAAAGACTTAAAAAACTAGCCAGGCTAAGACATGTTAAGTTCCTGCCTAACTTCACCACCTATGTTTGTCAGTCTACCCCCTGGCTCTGGTATATACAACACAACTAACAGACAGACACACACGAACACTCACACACACACACACAAACACACACGCACGCACGCACACACGCACACACACACACACACACACACACACACCCTTTTACGGGAAGATATCCCTTGTTGAGGTCTCAGATGACTAGCTTTAGAGGCTGGTAATGGTGGAGGAAGTGTGAAATATAGACCCCAGCTCCTCCAGTCCCTCTTCATTTTACAGCTTCAGGAAAGGAGAGTATAATAACCCCCCCCAATCAACAGCAACCACCTCTCTCTCTCACACACACACACACACACACACACTCTCCCCCTCCCCTGGCAGGACCTAACTGGCCAGAGCTTGAGCCTGGCGAGTGAAGTCTGATCACAGCACACATGTGCTCAGCCCTGACACACACACACACACACACACACACACACACGCATCCCATTCAGCGGCACACTCTCCAAACGGTACTCTAAACATCAAACAATCCCAAAGATCATCTTCAATTTCATCAACACGGCATACACTTCAAATCATAAATTTAAATATCTAATGGTAATGGTATGTTTTCAACTGAATGGTACATACTCAACTGAAAATAACAGTAACTGCAAAATTTAAGAAAAAAAGAAAAAACTAAATTTTATATAATGTCTTTGGTCTAAAATAATAAATATCCAGCGCTGACAAATTATAAACCCTGAACAATTTAAAAGTAAACAATTCAAATACATGCTGAAAACAAGACCAATCCATTTTAGTAAATAACAGAAAATAAACAAGTAGTCAGAATATTAAAAAAATACAGGACACATACAGTCCACTAACTGTTACAAGCAAATTGTGTTATTTAGTACTATTATAACTACAATGCCTGCAAAACACACCTTAACAAACAGTCAACACAAACACCAATACTAACACACTCACAAGCACTAGTTACTTGCATGCAAAGCCCTACATATCTACACAAACTCTTTGCCTCCAACATGTTTACAAGTAAACAAGTGAAAAACACCACCAGTCTCTGGCCCCCTGTCCTAACCCCTTCACCACGAGAGTCATGGTCCCTTTTTTAAACAAACTGCAGGATCAAAATCAGCCAATAACCAGCAAAGACACAGGAGCAACAAGAAGACACAACAAAAGCCGTTCCCGTCCCTTTTCCCCAGGACCAATTAAATTGTCACATTTTACACAAGTAAGCTAGCAAAATTGTAGAATCAATCATATTGACAAACCTGACAAACCCCATTTAGCTGGCAGGGTAAACAGCAAGCTGGGCCGTACGGTGCTGAACGGAGCTACGAGACGCGTGCGTGAGAGCGAGAGAAAGAGAGAGAGAGAGAGAGAGAGGGAGAGAGAGAGAGGGCGCGCGAGAGAAGGGGAGTGTGAGAGAGAGAGTGAGAGAAGCAGGCAGGCAGGCTAAGCGCTGTTGAGCTGTGGCGTCTCCAGCTATTTCCTCGGGATACAGACAGATTGCACGCGCTAAGGTTGCTCCCCGGCTGACAAGATACTAAACTACCCAATCAACCACGCCCTTCTCCACCAATCACAACCAGCCCCCTAAACATAATCAATTCAAATGGGCCGCACAATGAGGCTCAGCGGGGCCCCCGTTTGCAGGTGAAGACATGCCTTTGTGAGTGGGCCCCTTTTTTAAAAAAAAAAAGAGAGAGGGGAAAGAAAAAAACCCACAGTTGACGGCTGTTAACCCCTTGACCCCTGGCCGTGCTATTGAAACAATGGAGCCCGGGAAAAAGAAGCCCTCTAATTAAACAACAGATAAATAAACACAAGGTGTCTGCGGGGGCAGAAGAATAGAAAAGGCAGAGAGAAGAAGGGAGACAAAAAGGAAAACTAACTCTTTATCAGCTCTTTATTGTTATGTTACGCAGAGCTGTTTACAGGACAAGAACAAAGCTTTGACCCATATTTATACCAACAAAATAGTTGAGTTGAAAAAAGTTCATGTGATCATTTTGTTCTCAGTTAATGTTTATTAAACACTGACCAAAAACAATAAATGACAACATTGTATTTTGTTGGTTTGTTTGTTTATTGTAATTAAACAATGCTACATGCTGATTACTTGATACCATATGAATGAGCACTGATTAATCACTACTACAATACTGTATAACTACTGTAAAATACATTATAACTATTAGAGTTGCTCTCAACATTACAATTATTATTTAAATTGTGTTACTATATTATACCTGCTGCAGTTATTTATATCACTAGAGTAATTCATCAAAATGTAACAATAACTTTATCACCACACACACACACACACACACACACACACACACACACACAGACAAACAAACAAGAAAACATACACATACACACCATCATGTGTTTTAGATGATCATGTTTAATAAATATGGAGAGAGCTACACAGAGCCCTGCCCCCTGCTGGACAGATCTGCACTACACATCCGGACAGGCAAGCAGACATGATTTTTTTTTCTTCTTTCAGTCATTTCCATCACAACTACTTTAAACTGCAACATGTATTTCTCCTCACAAAAAAACCCAACTAAAACCAAATGATTAGAAACCAAACACAAAAACTAAAATACATAAGCATTATGTGCACCCAATGGTCCTGGCACTGGCAAATGATTGCAACACCACCACCACTATCACAACGAAACTAAATATCAATACAAAATATGTAGAATAAATACAAGTACGTAAGCAGGGTGTGGATAGCTAATAGGAAAAAGGATGAATCAAGACATTCATGACAAGCAAACCATAAAGGGTAACTATATGCAGCTAAACCTGACAATACCGTGAATGTAATGATGAAATAAATATTAGTCATTGTCCCAATGTACTAATAACCAACAACCAGCTCTCCTTGTCAGGTGACCTATATAAATTAGTGACTTAAAGACCTCATGCGTCAAAAGTGACAATTCCAATACATATCGTAGTGAATAATTAAATGGAAGAAAAGGCTCTTTATTGTCTTCCTGACAGACTCACAAGGCAGCTCCTCCTCCCAGCTGACTACACCCCCACTCCCCCACTCCCCACCCCACCCCCATACACACACACACACACACTGTGGTCTCTATTCTGGCCACACTTCTCCCTGGCTGTCTCCCTGGGGTGGCATGTCGGCATATTCTCAATAAAACACCTTCTTAGCAGTAATAGGCCACTGTTCTCATTTCAATGCTCCCAAAGGCCTCATGATAAATTTAGCAGACACACAGTTCAAGCCTCACACTCTTCCCCTGCTTACTCGCGTCCTGATC
Source organism: Clupea harengus (assembly GCF_900700415.2). NCBI lineage: Eukaryota > Metazoa > Chordata > Actinopteri > Clupeiformes > Clupeidae > Clupea > Clupea harengus. The sequence goes on from NC_045156.1 coordinate 951,893, forward strand.
CTCTGCCTCTGTGTGCATGGAGTAATTACACACAGCCATTGATGTATTGAAACAAATGGTATGTTTTTTTTTCTCCTCTATCTTTTTTGTCTCGTTCTTTCTTTCTCTCTCTCTCTCTCTCTCGCTGTCTGTCTTTCGCATACTAATCATCGATATCTTGTTTTTAAGAAGCAGGAAGAGCGGCTGAATTACTGCGTGTGTGACAGTCATCAGACAGCACGATAAAGCATCACTGCTCTCTGTGGTGAGAGGGTGAGAGAGAGAGAGAGAGAGAGAGAGAGAGAGAGAAAGAGAGAGAGAGAGAGATAGAGAGAGACAGACAGACAGAGAGAGAGAGAGAGATGAGTTCATGTCTCATCTGGACTCACATCTGAACTGATCTGACCGATAGCAATGGCTGTGACAATGACTGGGGCTCACATTACACATTCCCACAAATGCCCACACACACAATCCCACACACACATACATGCACGCACATGCACACACACACATGCACACACATCCATAAACAAGCACACACGTACAGACATGTAAATGTTACCTTTAAGTATTTCTGTAGTGTAGTGTAGTGGAGTGAGAGTTTCTGTAGGCTTGCTTGTCTCGTGTGTTGTGTGCGGGAGATATGGCAGGTATGACGTCGGGGCCCATCTATCATCGAAAACATACATCTCTCACGCCTCCGTCTAAACTAATGCTATTGTTTACTGGAACAGGGCACCCCAGAGCAGGTGTGAAACATAACAGCCAACAGCTGGTGCACTGAATATAACCTTCATCCGCAGTCTCCAGCCCTCTGAATGTCACTCATTTCATTAATGCTCAGAGTGTGAGAGGATCTTTAACCTCTCCCTCTCTCTTGTTTTCTCTCTCAATCCCTCTCTCTCTCTCACACTCAATCCCTCTCTCTCTGTGTTTCTCTCTTTAGCTCATTTTTTCACTCGCTCACTCACTCAGTCAGTCACTCGTTCACTCTCTCCCTCTCTCTCCCTCTCTCTCCCTCTCTCTCTCTCTATCTCTCCTGCTTGCGCGCTATGAATCTCCACCAGCGCGCCAGGCTCATTAGCGTGTGAGCTCAGCAGCTAACAGAATGACATCTGCTGTTGCAATATGCACTTGTTTAACTATTAAGCATGTATTTAATTTAACAAAGAAACAACACATGCTTCTGCTTGTTCACATTCATGTCTGGGTTCTTACTAAAGACTGCATGCTCATTTCGACCAGAGGAGGAGCGCACCGTGTTTATAATTGACTAAATATTTCCTGTGCTGGCCCGCCAGCATGCACTGGAGTTTGGCTTTCTTTGTGTTCTGTCAGGCTGTGGTTTTCAGTTAGTCAAAACATGAACTTTTTCACTTGGTGCGCCGTACAAATTAGGTGGGTGGGGAAACATTGTTTTTATTATATGCTATTGTGATTTACTCATAATGTGTTCCTTCAAATTGGTCGTCTCTATTAAAATGCCTCATAACAACATTTTGAGTTGAGAAATGACCAAAGAAGCCGTACCGTCAATAGGTATATAACGTCAGGGTTTTAAGGACAGCTGGTTCAGCAGAAAACAACTGACTTCCTGTTTTCAAATGGTAAAGTAAAAAAAAAAAAAACAACAACCACTTTATTAAAAAACACCAGTAGCTTTCTGTAGTCCTCATTCATTGACATGAGAAGCCACAAGAAACAGGACACGAGAGTGACATGAGGCGTACGAGAGACATGAGGACACACAAGAGGACGCAAGGGAGAGGACGATGGGCCCACGCTGCTCCTCCATCATGGCCGCTGACTTCGCTCATCTGTTTTTCGATAAAGTCATTTAGCGCTTGATTTAGCAGCGCCAGGAGTTGCTGCTCCCTGTCCAGCGCTCACGGAACTCAAACACACAACGCACACACACACACACACCCCTGACCCTGGCACATTCCTCAACTCCAGCGTTGTGCGGAAGCGCTACGGATAAACATCACGGGCCGAAGAGAAAACAACCTGTGTTAAATTACAACAGAGAAAACCTAATAATCGATGGAAGGACTGGCTACGATCATATTTCTGCCAGAGAGTGACTACTTTGTACAGAGACATAGTTAAAACAAAATAAAACCATTAAGGTCATGAGGAATGGAGTGTGTATACCGGGGGGTGGGGGTGCTGGAATAAAAACAATGATGGCTAAAGTTGTGGAATACAGATGTGCGACAGACTGCACTGTGAACACAAGCTAACCTCAGAATATGCTCCACGCTAACCACACCACCTCACTGTGAAGCCCAGTCTGGAGCAGGGATGGACTCTAACGCCGAGCGGAATCACTGGAAACAATAAACCTCCTTCAGAAGGGTGGTGTGGTGGGGGGGGAGGACTGCCGGTGGTGGTGCTGGCACGGTTGAGGGGGGGGGGGGGGGGGAGAGAAGATGCACGGGACACTGGAGCAAACACTGCCCTGTAGCGGTGGGTGTTTCTCTCAAGCGTGATACACTGTATATGGCTTCATGTACATCTATCCATTACCCCCAGAGGAAGCATGAATCACCCCTTAACAACATACCGCTGACAACAAGACACTGGGGCAGCAAATGATGTAAGGACACAAGACTTGAGGGAAGAGAGAGTAAGGAGAAAAGGGAGGGAGAGAGCGAGAGAGAGAGAGAGAGATATAGAGAGAGGGAGAGAGACAGACAGACAGTGATAGAGGGAAAAGGGAGAGAAAGGAACAGAAAAGGAGAGACAGGGAAAGGGAAAAGAGCATGAGAGAGAGAGGGAAAGAGAGGGATAGAGAGAGAGGAGCTGGAAGGCAGACGTCAGGACTCATCTAGAAAGGTCTTGAAAACGGCTATGTGGCTTTAAGGGCCGTGAGTGGAGTCAATGCGACAGCCATTTGATGTCTGCGCCTTCCTCGTGCGCCACAGCAGACCGTCTGGAAAAGCGCGAGATGACTTCATTCTGACAGAATTACCCAAACCTGTTTCTAATTCACACAGTACACATAATACATTTTTACAATATGACAAGAAAAAACAAACCATGAGGGGCGGAAAAAGAACTTTGGGCCTGATCCTTGGTAACAGAGATGTGGAATCAGTGATCTGTTGATCATTCCTGGCATGTGATATCACAGCAGGGTAAAGAAGACAAATGAAATAAGAATTCATTACCACACAACCTTTTATCTCTCTCTCTCTCTCTCTCTCTCTCTCTCTCTCTCTCTCTCTCTCCCTTAGAGAAGGAAGCATAACTGTACGCACACCCACACAATCTGGAGTTTAAATGAACACAGCATTTTAAAACAAACCAGCCCGGGATATGAAACACAAAAAAGAGAGAGAGAGCTGAAACCACCTTAGTCCTCACCACAGTGGGTTTGATTTGACACAGTTTCTCACTTATATTTCATTTATTTGACCAGCACTTGGCCCCTTAGCAAGAGCAACAGACTCCTGCATATCCATGATTCGAGTAAATGATAGGCTGCTCTGTGCCTGAGCATGCTGCTGACTGTCCTCTCTCTCTCTCTCTCTCTCTCTCTCTCTCTCTCTCTCTCTCTCTCTCTCTCTCTCTCTCTCTCTCTCTCTCTCTCTCTCTCTTTCACTTTCTCTCTCTCTCAGCGGACCACAGAAGGTTGTCCACATGGACAGTGCGGGCCTTGATTGCTTTTACTAATTTCAGAGTAGGGGCCCGTGCCCCAGGAGAGCAGCTAGGCGAGGCGACGGCCGGCTCCATTGTTCCCACTATCACAGCTGGCCTTCCTGCTCGGGACACGGGCCAGGAAGGAGCCGCCGTGCAGCGCCTCGTTGTCACCTCGTGTGGACAGGCTCGGGAGTGTGAAGACAGAAGAGAGGAGAGGAGAGGAAAGAGAAGATAGAAGAGAGGAGAAGAGAAAAGAAAAGAGAAGAGAGGAGAGGAGAGAGGAGAAGAGAGGAGAGGAGAGAGGAAAAAAGAAGAGAGGAGAAGAGAAGAGAGGAGAAGAGAAGAGAGGATAGGAGAGAGAAGAGAAAAGAACAGAAGAAAGAAGAGAAAAGAAGAGAAGAGAAGAGAAGAGAAGAAAAGAGGAGAGAAGAGAAGAGAAGAGAAGAGGAGAGGAGCGGTGAGCCTGGCTGATGCATGAGGGCCTGGGAGCTCTGGAGCTGCTCCAGCCGGCTACGGCACCGACCGCGCTCTAATGACTTACAGATTGCAGCGCTGTGGTGTACATGTGTCAGGACAATGCCACGGGTCCACAACAAAAAACAGTAGTTGGAGAGGAGGGGGCACACGCGCACACACACACACACACACACACACGCGCGCACACGCGCACACACGCACACACGCACACACACACACTTTAGTCTCTCTTTCACATCTTTGTCAGTCTTTCGCTCACTGTCATTGGTTGGCTTAGTGTCTGTATGTGTGTGTGTGTGTGTGTGTGTGTGTGTGTCATAGACAGAGAAAGAAAGACAAAGACGATGAAAGAGAAGAGGGGGCCTGCGGTATATCATGAAACACTCATCAGGGGGAGAGCGAATGAAGGAACACGTAGAGAAGGCCGACAGCCAACAAGAAAAGCCCGGGGGAGGGGGGTGGGGGTGCAGTTAGAAAGGTAAAATTTACACAGCTTTCATAAAGGCTAAAAGCAAAAGCACTTCACCGTTTGACCTGCAGTTGTCCCCCACTGTGAGAGACACCACGTGACTACAAAGCTACAAAAGAGAAGGTAGAACAGGGCCACCAGGAAGAGAGAAGGGGGACGGTGGGGTGGGGTGGAGGCTGTGGTAGAGTGTGTGGTTTCCTTGACTGAGTACATACTTACAGCATGGGCCACCTGCCTGCTTTCACTTTAACTTTGTTCCATTTACATATAATACACCGTCAGATAACGCTTGCAACGCTGAATAGCTCATTCTTCTGAGGAGGAACACCGCTATAGAACACATACATCCTTCATCGCTTAGGAACAACTTGGAAACATATAACACAATGAGAGGGGAAGTAACGATAACGCACAAAAGACCATTGGAATTTGGACCTATAAGCCGATTCCTACAGATAGCAAGAGGAAATCGCGTTGAGCTTGCCTACAGAACGGGGGAGAGAAATTGCCACTGCTGAGCTGCTATCACCGAGGGATACCGGAGTGACACCAATGAGAGGAATGCAACGATTCCAAATGAAGCCAGCTTGGTTCCTAACCAAGACCTTTTTTTTGAAGCCATCGTGACAGCTGAGGTGGCGATGAACTGCGGCAGAATGTATTCCGAGACACAATTAAAGGAATAGGAAAGCTGCTTATCCGCCCATTCAAGCACCCCTGGTGGTGACGAGACAATGTCGGCAGCGACATAGCCATCCCTGCCACATGCCGTGTCGCATATGCTCTAGGTGGCCGCTACTTTCCCATGATCCCTTGCAGCGACGGGTAGTTAACCAGGAGGGCCTCTCAGTAGCTCCACAAACGAGGCTTCGCACAAACGCACACAAGCACACACTCCACAGCAAAAGTGGACTACCAGTGAGGGTCCGACAGAATTCTTCCCTAATTACCTATTTCTCGACACTCCCGATCCCGCAGCTGGTATAATTAGTTACCTGGGGCTGCAATCCAATTTGAAGTGATGACAAGAAAGTGATCCATGAAAAAGTAATAAGTTAAATCCAATTTCAGCCTGCCTCTAATTAAATGCACATGGAACTAATGACTCAGACCCTACCATTCCAGTGATAACCGTAATTAGCAAGGTGGGAGTTTCTCACTCTCTCTTTCTCTCTCTCTGTTTCTCTCTATCCCTGTGCCACTGCTAGGTGTAAACGCTGAGGTAAAGAGCCGTGTGGGCCCGTTTAATTACTCGTGTCATTCCGCTGCTAATTTACTCGCGCTTTTTTGACCAGTCAAGTGTGTGTTTGGGCTCCACTCAAGCCCGTGCGCCCGCAGATGTTTGTGTGCTCTGTTCTGACAGTAGAGGCAGCCAGCAGGTGCTTTCAATAGACAACAGGAAGATCTACAGGACTGTTCAGAGCGTTGCGAAAAAACGAACAAAAAAAAAACAGGATGATCAAAACATGCACACGTGTTCAGATCAAAAACGAGAGTTTCACATTTTTATTTAAGTCTAACACGACTTTAATCCTCATCAAGAAAGGCCTTCCAGGGTTCTCTTCATAAGGAGGTATGGCAGGAGCAACCACCATCATTGATCCATAATCTTCCCATTATTGTGACAGTTCTGTCATAGCATTGCAAGAGTGTCTTTTGGGGATGCATTTCTCCTGTTTGAGAAGATTAACGGGATGGTCTGAGAGGCAGCTGATGAGGCCAGGGCTGTTCAATCAGACATCTCAGAGTCTAACATGGAGCACCGAGTACTCCCGACAGCACAAGCAAAGGTACCTTACCTTGTAATGTTTCGCACAAACGCAATCTTAGAGTGGCATGACAAATCAGCCAGTCCAACACAAGTGACCGAACGTAGCTATGACAAGATGTGTAGGATTCATTGGGAAGTGAATGTTCATAGTTATGCCATTTAGGGTAACATCCTTTGACTTTGTGACACTATTTTTTCATCGTAAATGTCATGAATCAAATGGCTGCCAATATATAAAGCTCTATGACGAATACATTACTGTGGGTGTACTGGAATGGGAGTGGACGTATTTATGCCACTGTAAGGAGCGTACTTTCAACTGCCCCACTATTTTTCTTTAATTACCAACAGCATCAGCCACGTATCAGCCAAGTAACCAAAATGTAAACATTACAGAAGGCCAACTGACAATCTGCTTGGATACTGCACTGAGCATGTAAGGTTCACAGAAGAAGCACAGCAGAGAAGGAAGAAGGGAGGGAGGGAGGAGAGAGAAAAAGGACAAGGGGGAGAAAAACACACACACACACACACACACACACACACACACACACACACACACACACACACACACACACACAGAGCTTTCTTTTCAATAGCTGAGTGACAGGTTGGGCAAGCTCTCTGTATACATTAATAAATTAGAATTTTAATTTTGCCTTTGTCTACGTGAGAGCAGGGGCCGGTTTCCTATGTACCAACAACTGCCCGTGCGGCGGAATGCGCTCGCTGGGCCCCCTTCTCCGTTGACCTCTGCTACACAAATCCCAGCCTGACTCGGGGAAACTGTTTAGTTTGATCCTTTCAAGTTATATGAATCCTGACAAATACACATGCAAGCGAAAGGTCAACACAGCCATATTTCATCCTCAGGAGCTCTTCCTGAGACATCTGCACATAAAGACACTCTTCCACCACCTGACTTAAGACCTACCCGCTACAATAGATCATTAAAACAGGGCCCCCTATGGGAAAGTGGGGTATTAAATATTAGATATACACGCACATACACAAACACACAGACATACAGAACAGGCCCCCGTCGTATTAATTACCAAATATGCCCTGAAGTCGTTTGCGATTTTGCAGGGAAACAAACAACCCATCCTTATTCAAACAGAGATACGCATCTGCGGCTGTTCCAACGGCCCTGCCTGAAATGAACGTAAATATTGCATCAGATACGGAGAGCACAACAGAGAAAAGAGAACAACAACAAAAAAAGGCCTTGCACTGGCGGAAAAATAAAAATGAGAAGGGGGGGGGGTCCGGATTTGCTTTTTACATCACAAAGGGGCCTTCCAAATAAATGCCTCTCATCAGCCCCCCCCCCCCCAGGGGGGGTTGAGGTGGGTGGGGGTGCGCCAGTCTGCCCCCTGGTGATGGAGATCGAGAGCAACAGCGCGGGAGCACTTCTGCTCCTCGGGGGGAGGAGAGGGAAGGAAGAGGAAGGTGTGTGTGTGTGTGTGTGTGTGTGTATGTGCATGACAGAGAAGGAGGGGTGAGAGTGAAAGGGAGAAGAGGAAAGAGAGGAAAAAAAGATAGAGTGGGCAGTCTCAGATCACTTCAGAATGAGAAGAGTGCCATCACATTCACACTCGCTCTCCCTTCTCTTCTCTTCCTCCCTCTCTCTCTCTCTCTCTCTTTCTTTTCCATTCTGTCCCTCTTCTCATGTGCTGCCTCTCTTTCATCAAGTTGGAGAACAGAAGAACCCTCGAGCACCTTCCAGGCTAAGAAGCTCACAGCCCTAGTCTCAGCCACCCATTTTCAGCCCACTTCTGATCAACAGACTCTACTGCTACATTTCAAAGTAAAAATAAATAAATTACAAAACAACAAACAGAAGACGCATCCACGTCAGCAGATGTGACAAGGTACACCTGACCACGTGCGTACCTACCGGTAATAGACAGATTCAAGCACAGAGTGCACACAACCCTGCCTTTGATAATTTCCTGTTTATGAAGTTGGCCTGGTACACTTTGTACTCAGACGCATGCAGCGAAGCAGCAAGACAAACAAACAATGCTGAGGCGAGAGCAAAAACAATATAAAAACATCAGCTAAACCCTGGTGAACTTCTTTTTGTTTAGTTTTCAGCTGATATCGATGGCATGTGTCCACGTGACTGTGTGTGTGTGTGTGTGTGTGTGTGTGTGTGTGTGAGTGAGAGGTTGTGTATTGCACACCGTGTGAAAGGCATTAATCGTTAAAAAGAAGGGGTTTGTGGTAGAGCGAGAGTGGTTATGCTTGTGTTTTCAACAGCCGATAGATATGCTACAACATCGTACCTGCAGTCCAGCCTGCTTCTCGATGCTCTTAGGGGATTTAATGGCACCACTCTGCTGATGATGAGACTGTTGTTGTTGTTGTTGCTGCTGCTGCTGCTGCTGCTGCTGCTGGTGCTGCTGCTGGTGCTGCTGCTGGTGCTGTTGCTGGAGGAGGATCTGGCGAGCAACTTGTAGAGCCTTTGAAAAAAAAAAAAAAAAGAGAAAAGCAAAAAAAGATTAAATGCATGAGAAAAAACAGTCACCCCACAAAAGACAAATATTTTTTTATTGTGTTTGAGACTTGAGACATTCCCCAGGGACCATCCTTATTGGCTTTTAACACAACAGATGTAACCCAGACTACAATGTGTTCTTGGCTGAACTGATACAGTTCTCTGCAAAAACAGAGTGTGCAAAGAAACAAAACAACAAAAAAAAAAGAAACAGAAACAGTTTTTTTTTCCTTCTATCTTTGCTTCCTTCAAACAAATTTACATAGTTTCCCTTTGGTGGAACATAAAGAACAAAAGTCTGTTGACCAAACAAACGTTGTGTAAGGGGAGCAGGGGTGGGGTGGGGTGGGGTGTTGTTGGCGCAAGAAATTTGTGGGGTGGCAGAGTTGATAAACAATGAAGACATTTATTTTACTGCTGATAAGTGGCGCTCGGAGTGGACAGGAAAAGTCAAGAGAGTAACAACTAGCTGCTTTTTGATCCTGTTCTTCCCCCCGTCCGCCTGACCCCCACCCTTCAATCCCTCCTTCCCTCCGTCCATCCCTCCCTCCCTCCCTCCCCTCCAGAAAGCAAATAAAAGGTTTATTGCAGCTCCAAATATCTGTTAAAGGACACGGCCTTCTCAGTGGAAAACAAAATACAGTGCAGTCACATGTTTATTGCTTCAGCTACTCCCTTTTCCCTTACGATAAATAATCAAACATGCCATCCAGAACAAACAAAGCCGGAGAGCTGGGAAAAACAGCGCTCATGAAACCGACACTGATACCAAGAAAAGCAAAGCGCATGTTCCCACAGCGCGCCGCCCGGCCGGACTCACACCTACACCAGTAAACCATCTGAGTAAATAGGGCCGCTCATTCTTTCCATGTTCCTCAGACGATTGCTCCTCCAATTAAACAAACAGTCCGGGGCACGGCCAAAAAAATGTCGCCCCGCGCTCGAAGCTACGGGGCCTTCAGCTCATCGGATGAAGGGCTTGATAAGTTTGGTTGATTGCCGAGTGGCAGTGGGGGAAAAAAAGGGCACAAAGGGTAGAATATATTCAAGACAGGAGGGGAGAGAGAGAGAGAGAGAGAGAGAGAGAGAAAGAGAGAGAGTAGGAGAAGGTGAAGGTGGTACAAGAGGGTGAGTGCAAGGGAAAAAAATATCCCAGCTGGGGTGAAAAGCAATGGAGGCAAAATGAGGTTAAGAAAGGGATGTACGGAGAAAAAGAGAGAGCATGAAAGAAGGAGAGATAAGGGTATGAAGAGCTGCTATCCGCAGCAACTCTGTTTCTAGGCTCTGTAATAAAGAAGCTGTTGAGAGAGGAGGCTGGGTCTCCGGGTCTTGGCAAGGCCACACAGCTGTGCACTGAGACCGGGGGGGGGGGGGAAGGGGGGGAGAGAGAGAGAAAGAGAGAGGGAGGGAGAGGAGAAGTGTGTGTGCGTTTTTGTGTGTGCGAGAGAGACAGAGAGAGAGAGAGAGAGAGAGAATGTGTTTGTATGACCCTTCAAAAAGACAGAGATTGTGGGATGACATCATGAGTCAAGAATATGACCACAGGCTAAGCAGAGGCTGGCCACTTCGTTGTTTTATCCAGGCTGCCTTTGACCACCACACACACACACACACACACACACACACACACACACACACACACACACACACACACACACACACACACACACACACCAAGCTTATCAGATTGGTCTCACATTTCAGTACATGTCATAGGGCAGAGTTACAAGCGAAAAGAATTCATTTGAATTCTGAGAGCCGTCTGCGTTTGCTCAGCTATGAGCAGCGCGTACAGTTAGCACTCCAAATTTCAGATGAATTTTTGGAGGGGGAGCCCCCTGCCAACACAGGCACACTGTTGGCCTTTAGTGATGACTGATCCTCCCTCCCTCCCACACAAACCAGTGCAGGAACGGCACATGCAAACCAGAGGGGGAAAAAAAGATGCTATATATAGCACAGAATCAAATATGAATGAGTGAATGTGGTGAAAATGTAAAAGTAATAACTGCAAGGTGAAGGAGAACAGAAGACACAGTTGCTCAACTCAGAAGTATCAGAAGCAACTAAAGAAACAACATCCATGTAAAAACGAGTCTTTTTTTTTTATTCAGAGAACAGACTCTACACGGTGGTATTTGAAATGTCTCTGGAGTTAGACAAACAAAAGCAATGGGATTGAGAGAGGTGTGGCGCAAACAATGGCACTGCCTGTTGACTTAAAATCACCTCAAGCACAACTGATGAGATTGACATGGGAACGCAGACAAACAAGAGAAGAAAAAAAAAAAAAAAAAAGCCTGTGTCCTGTTTGTTTGTAGGGAGATTTATGCCACATGAATGCAATCGGTGCAACCAGTTGGGTTTGCCAACAGGTGGGAGTGGTAGGGACCAGGATCTTTGAGTAAACAGGATGAGATATAGGTGTGGAGGTCACACACAGATGGAGACATATGGCAGCCTGCGTGACACAGACACACACATGCTAATCATCCCGGTGCCTCGGTCAACAAGCCAATTTAATGATCTGCTAACACTGTAGCACGCCCTGTTAAGCGGCCCTGAAGTCAGCGACTCTGTGACATGCAACACAGTCTGCTGCCATCTCTGCCATCTCTGTGCGCTCTCTCTCTCTCTCTCTCTCTCTCTCTCTCTCTCTCTCTCTCTCTCTCTCTCTCTCTCTCTCTCTCTCTCTCTCTCTCTCTCTCTCTCTCTCTCTCTCTCTCTCTCTCTCTCTCTCTCTCTCTCTCTCTCTCTCTCTCTCTCTCTCTCTCTCTCTCTCTCTCTCTCTCTCTCTCTCTCTCTCCTCTCTCTCTCTCTCTCCACACTTAAATCATGGGAGTTGAAGGATGCGGTTTATGCAGACACGGTCATTTTTTTTATCTCCAATCCATTGTTACAACAATGCGGGTCTCTTAATGGCGTCGATGATTCGAGTGAGAGAGAGAGAGAAAGACAGAGAGAGTGAGAGAAAGAGAGAGAGAGAGAGGAGGCAGTGTGGGGTCTGACTGAGGCACTTTCGAGCACACAATGAGATGAGAAGCCAGCGACTCTGGAGCGGGTGCCAGGCTGCGTTTCCGAGGTAAGACTGGCTGGAGGCACAGGAATGATTTGCAGTTTAACAAGGCGACTGTAGCTGCCTGGCTTTCTGGAGTGTTAATGCCGGCGCTAAAATAACCCATTGTGAGCTGTCACTGTGATGTTTACACAGCACCCACACTTCTCTCCCTCCCTCTCTCTCTCTCTCTCCTCTTCCCTTTCTCTCTCTCTTTCTACACAGGGCCTCTTGCTTTCCCCTCTTTCCCTGGAATTCAGCGGCGTTTGATCTCACATTCAAAGGTAGCGGTGCTTGATCGACGTACACGTCGAGAAGCAGCTGCAGACGCCGGCGATGAACTGCCAACAGATGACAGGCCAGAGCATCTAAAGCGCGCAGAGGGGGGAAAAAAACGAGGGGAACAGCATGTCGTCCGGGGCACTACAATAGCACAAATCAAGAGACGTATTAGGTGGAACTGATCAGATACAAAAACAGTTCAAAGAGGGATAATGCTAACAGATGACTGGGTTACAAAAGAGTGGCAGCGTTCCTCGCTAGCTGTTAGCAGGGCTGTTGCAAATCAGGGGTCTGCTCTGAAGGAACTATCTAGAATAAAATATCAAAAATAGACGGGGGGGGGGGGGGCAAAAATCAATTTGGTAGTAATGCCCATCATGAGTGTAGATATGACGAAGTTGTCCTTTATGAGCCTGTGACACACGTTCAACGCCACGAGTGACTCACATGAAGGACAGTGGAAAAAGGGATTCATACGGAAAGACATTTCACATCAAGCAAATCCTTCATTAAAATTCCTTGTTAGGATTATTTCTCGCTCAGGCCAGGCACCCACACACGCACACACACACACACACACACACACACACCAAACAAACCCTCCAGGTATTATTTCTGATTAGAAAACACCCTCAAGGACCTGACAGAGCCCAGTCTTATCACCAACAAAGACGAACCAACTTGGTATTCTTGTCACTCACAATCCCTTTTTTATTTTCCTTTTCAAATATGTTCAAAGTTCACACCTTCACCCCGCGTTAATGGGTTTGACTCAATAAACATCGAGCGGCTTATCTGCATCTGTTTTCACACCATATTAGTGCACAAAAAAAAGAGAGTTAAAAAGGAAGAGGGAGCAAAAAGAAAAGAAAAGAAAAAGAGAGAGAGAGAGAGAGAGAGAGAGAGAGAGAGAGAGAGAGAGAGAGAGAGAGAGAGACCCAGGCTGCTCTCATGTCCCAGGGCTATCTAGCAGTGATAAGGGAATGGCTAAGTACTAGATGTCTTTATATGCAGTCTGCACATGTGGATTATTTACAGACACTGAGTTTCCCGCTGCTAAAGCCAGCTCTGGGTGTCTTACAAATCCCAGCTCAGAGAATTACTCCACTGAGAAGTTCTTTCTTTTCTTTTTCTTCTAACACCCCCCCCACTCCACTCCTCCTCCATCATTCTCCCCTTCTCGCATTCACCCAGCAACTTCACAAAAATAAAACGCTTACAAATAGCGACCATCAGTTGTGGCCAAGGCACACAAACGACGATAAATAATCAGAGCCCAAGTCTGTAAATAAGAGTATACACGTGAAAAAAAGAATGAGAGGATTTAACACCAGGAGGATGTTTTAATGGGAGTAAAAGGAGGCTCAGGAGATTTGTCCTCCATTTCAGAATGGATGACAGGATGAAGGAGGGGGAAAAAAGAACAGAGGAGAAGGAGAGGAAAAAAAATGACAAAAGGCCAAAGAGTGTGGGTTTGTTACCAAGTGAGTGGTCTCCTTTCAGCCAGGGGGGTCCGCCGGGAACACTGCGGTGAAAAATGAGGGTCTGGGTATTTGCTCAGGCCCATCACGAGCGGGAGCAGGAGAGCCGGAGAATGAGCGAGCGAGCGCTCACTTTTGCCCACAGCTCACCGGTGTCCTCCCCTCCAATGCCGGGGAGGACCTTGAATGTGAAATGGATTCAAACAAATTGGCCCCTAATTGCTGGGAGATGTGCGCGCAGGTGTAAGCAGATCCCTGCGGCCACGGCACAGAGAGGAGAGGAGAGAGGAGAGGAGCAGGGAGGAGCAGACGGAGCTGTTTACTCTGGCGCTGGAGTTTATTAGGCGCGAGACAGGAGCTCTCTGACCAGCCAGCCAGCCAGCCAGCAAAAAAAAAAAAAAAAACTGCTAATAACTTAGTGTGCTACGTACTCCTACTTTGTGCAAAGAAAAAGTCTATTCCCCCCCCTCCCAATACACACTCACACCTTCACACTCTTTGTAGATCACATGACCATGTCCTAAATGTCAAGGTTATCTGTCTGACTTTCGGAGGCAGTGCCACACATCTCGACTCGCCCCCAGGTAATCAGTCCCCCGGTTCTGAGACATACAAACACACCCCACTAGAGCCCCAACCAGACCCCCCCCCCCCCCCTCCCCTTCACTCCCACCCTCCCCATCACTCCTCCTGTGACCACATCTCTCCAGCTCTACCACCTGCTTTGGGTTACACATTAATTCCCGCCCACGGAGTGCTACGGCCGCCTCGCCGCACTGGCGTCAATTTGACAAAATTGCCAGCCATTGTCAGTAGAGAGAGAGATAAATGGAGAGGGGGAGAGAGAGAGAAAGAGAGAGAGAGAGAGAGAGAGAGAGAGAGAGAGAGAGAGAGACTGTATGCTACAGCTTGGGGTGACAATCACTATGTGTTTAACAAGAGTTGATGGGAGGTGTTTGATGTACCAAACACAAACATGCAACATGCTTTTTATATTGAAACACATACGATAACAGGAACACATGCATGAGCGGACACGCGGCGAGGGAATCACGTCTAGTTCTATTAATTGCATTTTCTTCCTCTTCTTCTTCTCTTTTTTTCCCCCTTCACCACTACGAATAGGTTTATCTGCAATGCAAAGTAGGGAAGGTTTGCTTTCCCATAAGTATATAATTAATGCCATTTCCAAAAAAGCCCTCTCCTGTATGGAAAGTAGGGACCCAGGCTCAAACCCCGCACATCGCAGGCCCTCAGAAAACCGCTCTCCATCCAGTGTTTAGATTTCCAGACTAATTCATGTCGAATACATAAATAAATCAGCGTTTCATACCCCTACTTCAAGCCATTATACTCCCCCCTTCGCTTACTGCTCTTTTCAACTAATCTATTAATATTTATGACAACACTAAACATTTCAAATTGCCATGTTTAAACAATATAACAGCACAGTGTGCAATTATATAAGATGCAAGCTGACTTTAAAAAAAAAAACATTCTGTTTTTCCCCCCCGCCCCCCTTCTTCAATAACAGGTAATGTTCTGCCATGACAAATGTTTTCTTCCCCCCCTCCTCCCTTTTTATGTAAAAAAAGCAGAGTGAAAGGGAGAGAAGGAGTGAAGTGAAGTTATTAGTGTTGGAGGCAGAGGCTGTGGTGTGTGACTGCTGATAGAGGGCTTGTGTGTGTGTGTGTGTGTGTGTGTGTGTGTGTGTGTAGGCTGGAGTGGGCAGGCTGGTGGGGGTGAGAGTAAACATGACTGCAGCTCTCTGCGCCTGGTACGGCAGGCTGACCCCCCCCCGCCCCCCTCTCCCGACCCCACCACCACCCATATCCCCCAGCATGGCCCAGAAGGTCAGCTCTGCTATGCAGGCCTGACAGCTTCCGTTTGCAGTGGGCCTGCAGTTTGTTTGGCTTCCCCAGACCCGCTTAACCAACAGCTTAACAACAGATGGCAAGAGAGGACCTCTATTCCGAGGTCTTCACTGAAAGGACACACACACACACAAACACAACCATGCACACAAACAATTGGATAACCAGGCACACATGGAGACACACACGCACACAAACACGTATATTTTCTCTCACAACCACAACCACACACACACACACACACACACACACACACACTTTCAAGCCAGAGTCTCAGGCTTAAGAACAAAAATGTATGCTTCCCTGGCTCTATATCTCAACAACGATGAATGAACAATGATGAACAAGCTGCCAGCGCGCGCGCGCACACGCACACGCACACACACACACGCACACACACACACACACACACACACACACATATACGTCCATACACGTTCGCACACAGATACACACACTCAGTTTAGCCCAATCATACACAATTGCTTCTTAGTCTGATTCAATAAAAAGCGCAAATCTTTGCGGCATAAAGGTGTTGCCTGCCTCCATTGGGCCATTATTGAATGAGCAGTGTGTTTATTGCTGTTGCCGAGCGGTGTAAACTCATAAACACCTTCACTGCGTACAAGGGAAGCTGTCAACTAAATATTGTTTCCCCGCGCGAGTCGCTCTTCCACGTCAATTACGCCTTTCAACGTTGGGGCCTCAGCGTGATGAAGTGGCCGTAAAAATCATTCACATTAATACGCCATTGTGCATCTGCCGCCAAAGGTAATTAAAGAAGTAAATGATTCATAAGAATAGGCATATTAGCCGCAGAACGCCAGGCAAGTGGGGGCCGCCTCATGAAAATATGTACCATTAAGATACGGCATTTTCATATTCTGGTAATCAGCTCCACTAGCCTGGTGCTGATTTAATCCACTTCACTGGTGGAAGTCTATCAGTGAGAGAGAGAGAAAGAGAAAAAGAGAAAGAGAAAGAGAGAGAGAGAGAGAGAGAGAGAGAGAGAGAGAGAGAGAAAGAGAATGAGTGGTTGTGCCCGCCGCATGCCCATCACCCCATCATACCGCCTGGTATGCCACTTCACCGGCACAGAGGGGCCACAAAGAGGAGGAGTAGGTGGAGAAAAAGACGACGACCCTGAGGAAAGACTGATGAGGGGTTGCAGTCATTTAGACATCCACGCTAAAGATGCAGAGAGGACAGGATGAGAGGAGAGAAGAGAAGACAGGAGAAGAGGGAGAGGAGATGAGATGAAAGGAGAAGAGAGAGAAAAAAAAGAAAGGAGAGCGGAAGAAAGGACAAGGAAAGAGAGAACAGAAGAGAACCAAGAGAAGAGTAGAGAGAAAAACACACACATACATAAATAAATAAATAAATAATAAATAAAAAAACAAAAGCACATTGAGAACAACACAGGCAGGCCTCCGCATCCCCACTCACTGCCCTTCCCCTTTCCTGCCCAACATGCGATGCCTGGGGATGCCCACCACGGCATTCTCCTGCAATTTCCGTCGACTTGATAAAACACGGAAAACAGTATGGGCATGCCAACTGTGCTGGGTATTTAGATAGCGCTTAGGAACCCTGCATAAAGAAGAAAAGTGAAATCGTTTTATTGTTATTGCAGTTTTTGTCGGAGGAGTTGCATCAGGTAGTCATGTAGCAGGAGCATGAGTTGGGTGCGTTAAAGGCCGGGCTGAATTGAGTAATCCGGGCAGAATTACTAAGTGCGAAACCCCTTGATTTTCACACAGACAAGAGCTTAGTTGCAGCCTCTTCACTGTCACAGCTCCGCTGCGCTCACTCAGACTGAAAGTTGTGGGTTACTTTCAGTAAACTCCTTGAGCTGCTGCTACTGAGTTTACACAGAGCTCAATGCAGCACAGATGTGTTTTCTTGTTTTTTTTTTTTTAACTAAGGCCTTGAAGACACTTGAGAAAAAAAATACAAAATAAATCTCTACTCCGGCTACTCCGTGCTTTGAGGACTTGATCTCTTGAATGACCTCTTTAAAAACAACAGCAAATGTCCGATCAAAGCGGTTCTGTTGTATCTACCATCTACTGAGGTTGGGCTCTCAGCTCAGTAGAGTAGAACTGGGTTAAGATTCAGTGATTAGGATTCACTCCAGTCACTATGAGAACGGGTTCCTGTGTTGTCATCTTCCCATGACCAGTGGTCACATACTTTATTAAAGTCGGTCAACATGGGACTCATCATGCCGGGACCTCTATATTAACCTGGGTCTGCACTGATTTAACATCAACTTAACTTGATTTGCTTGGTTTGAGGAGCCCACTGTGGGTGGAATCCTGGTGTCATTAGTGAGTGTGTGTGTCTACGTGTGTGTGTGTGTGTGTGTGTGTGTGTGTGTGTGGGAGAGAGAGAGAAGGGGGGGAGACAGAGTGAGAGTGTGAGTGCTGGGGCGTGTGTTGCTGTGCGTGAGCTCAGGGAGAGAAAATTTTCGATAAATCACGGCCAGCCCAATTGGCCATGGCTCTGGATTGAGTTGCAGTGGAAGAGCCGCTCCATGGGAATATAACAGCTTCTGCTGAAGTCATTCCAAGTTGGGTAATATGATCCCACTGAGCCAGGCAGCAAGAGGGGGGAGAGTGCGAGTGCCAGCGAGAAAGAGAGAGAAAAGGAAAAAAGGAAAAGGGAGGGGTGAAAAAAGAAATTGCTTTTGTCATAAACTGCCTGGATCTCAAAGCTGGGGCTGGTCACATCTCCAATCAAGTGAACTGAAAAGCTTCACGGCGTGTACGGGTGGAAAAAAACAGGATGCAAAGAGAAGACAGGAGAAAAGAGGGGGGTGGGGGGGGAGATCTTTATTGAGGATGGAGAGATGGGTGGGTGACGTTGCTCTGCCGGGTTTAGATTACTTGAAATGAAAATAATCTTCTTCTGACTTCTAGACAAAACTGCGTGTGTGCTTGTGTGCGTGTGTGTGTGATTTTCAGGATACTGCCATGCTTTGGACCGGCATCACCGGAGCAACGAGTCATCGGAAAAGCCTTGTAAGTGTAAGCAGTTTCTTAACAAACATTCGGCAAGTAATTAGCATGCAGGGTTTGGGGGGGGGGGGGGGGAGTGGTGGCGGGGGCGGGGGGTGCGTGGCCAGAATTGGACATCGTCAATCTGCGAGAGCCACCTTGGGCAGCTGCCTGTCTGCGACACCACCCAAGCTGCAGGCTTCAATAAATGTCTGGGCCGAGGATGATCACAAGGCAAATTAAGTTATGTGCCAAGCTTAAAGGGCTTACACAAACATGTGACAAAAATATTAAAACCCGGCCTCGACTGTGGGAACGAGTCGGTGCTCGCCTTCCGAAGGCAACAGAGGAAAACACTCGCTCCCAAGATCCGTTGACAAAGGACTATTCCAATAACAAACACCTAATATGCTTTACAAAAAGGTACTGCACATAAATTCAGCAAATAAATTGAGATCATTGTCCTGTAAAATAGGGATTTTTATCAGCCTGCCTAAAATTGGCATGGCATTTCGGAGCACATTGACAGGCCTCAATGGGTGGATGTGCTGTTATAGGTTACAATCATAACATAATGGCCTTTTTATACACACTCAAACACAACAGGCCACAAACACACGCTCACACACACACACACACACACACACACACACACAGGCCTACACCTTATTTACAATCCCCTCCATTTCCATGAGAACTGTGCCCATTGCAGTGAATGAGCCAAATCAAAAGTGAGGCGCAGATATAAAAGTGCCTTAAACAACAAGCTCTGCAGGAACCAAGGGCACGTCTGCTATAGAGCGGAGAATGCAGGAAAATGACAGACTGCAGTTCACCCCCATTAGCTTGCTGTGTGTGTGTGTGTGTCTGTGAGAGTGTGTGTGTGCGTGTGTGTGTGTGAGAGAGAGGAGCATCTAGCAGCACACGACCTGTGAACAATCTCCGATCTCTTTAAATCTTGGAATGGGATTGCCACATTAATTCTTCGGGAACTGTAATCTCTCAAGCAAATCAAATTACTCTCATTAACTGAGCAAGAAAACTGCCTCTATAATAAGTATGTATAAAAAAGTATTTATTACCAATAATCACCCCCCACTCACTAACTCACACACACACACACACACACTTTAATCGGAGGCTGCCTACTAGGTTTTTTATTTTTGCTGATTAGGTTTAAAATTGAGAAACAGGAAGGACATTTTTGCAGGGACAGGCACTGGCTCTCTCTGTCTCTCTCACACACACATACACAAACACACAGACACACACAGAGATTATGAGTGTAAATGTGACTAAGGAGAACGCATCAGAGCTTTAAGGTCTTTGTGAGGACATGCAGCAGAACTCAGCCTGTAGGCCATAGCCTCAATCACAGCCCCAACACAGCCTGGCCTGTCTTATTCAACACCAAACAAAAAAAAAAGAAAAAGAAAAATCCTCTTCCTATTAAATTAAATATTCTTGGCATCTACAGGCCACCGCTGTTAAATAAAACCCAATTAAGTCACATCAAAAAAATGTAATAGAAAAACATATCAAAAGACTACTAAATATGATTCGCCTCCGTTAAATCAATTACAACAAGGGGTCAGTGGGTCATTCATTTGCGGGATCAGCATAATTACCTGTTTTTTCCCACCGCGCACCCATTTACTCTTCGATACATTGGGGAGTTGACAGTCCCCACAATCTACAGAAATAGATGTGTGGAGACTGATTATCTTCAATTAAACAGTTGGGCCCATGGAGCCTGCCCTAGATATGATCACCATCATAAAAAAAGACAACAAATACACAACACAGGATGCCCCTGATCTTTGATCTAAAATGCAAATGTATTCGCTGGTCTGATAAAATGAGATGAAACACACATACACACACACAGACACACACACACACACACACACACACAAAAAGGCAAAATTTGGACTCATAGTGTCATAGTCTGGATATCCCCCATCAGAGAAACACGCATGCTGACACTGAATGAAACGGTGAGATGAGTTTCAAAAGCAGCCCTCTTCAATGAGCCTGACCTGCTTTCAGACTCACAGAGTGTCACCGGAAAGCATGCAGACACAGGCCGAAGTGTCTCCGTTTCGCTACAGACAGGTTGAGGCAGCAGCGCCCGATAGCAAAGCGTCTCCTCACTGACCGTTTCACCTCTCAACAGAGAGAACACACCCTCTAGTTGTAGTGCATCCCATGATTCATACCTGGCAGGTGAGGTCTTCCTGTGCCACACACCACACACACACACACTCACCACACACACACACACACACACACACACACACAGAGCTCATCAACTTACTAACAAGAGACGCTGGAGCAAGCATTGGCTCCTTCACAACAAGACACTGAATTACGACACACACACAAGCCCCATTACATGGACACAGCAGTGTTTTAGCCTCCTTAGAAAAAGAAAAAAACAACACAAACGGAGATCAAATAAATCAGCATCTCCAGCCTGTCATGTTACCCGAGCACTTATAAATGAGACTACTTAACAGCAAAAATAACAAATGGCGTAAAGACTGTTGAGGAGGTGTTTGATGATAGATGGGCATCCCCGTATGTTTAACACATGAAAGCTCCCTCAGTTAGACTCGATGTGGAATATCACATAAACACTTTATAAACATGCAGCTGTAAGGATAATTATTTTGATTGCGGGCTCACACCAGACCTCTCTTCTCCTCCTCAACATCTGTTAGAAATATGGGGCTTTCTGGCTGCAGATCAGGTGGTTAAAACAGACAGACACACATACACACACACACACAGACGTCCAGAGACCACCACATACACACACACCAACGCAAAAACACAAACACGCTCATTTGTATAAACTTTCAATTTTCTGGTGCGTTTACGGTTCCGCCCCTCTGCATGGTGACTCAGCGGAACGGTGAAGCGCTGCGGCTCCCCACAATGCACCTGCCAGGAAGTGATCCAATTCTCTCCAGCAGAGGAGCGTGGGATACGCGGAGGACTCCCCGCCGTGGTTTAGGCCTCAGGAGCCACGCCGTGCACCCACTGACTCTCTGACATCATCCCCGTGACCCTTCAGACGGTTAAATACCCACAAGGTGGATTTCTTTTCCCTCCTCTTTCGGTTTTCCTTTGATTTTTTTTTTAGAGGAAGGGTTGGGTGGGGGGGTTGGGATCGGTGTGAAAGGGAATTTGCATAGGCAGACTTAAATAGTGTCTGAGATGCGGATCGAGCCGCGACTGGCTCCTGCTCCCCCTGAAGAAGGGCTGCGACACGCCATTGATTCTGTCACAGTGCAGCTCCACACCTCCATCTAATTGAGGCAGAGAGGACGCTTTTCTTGTGGAGAAATCTCTTCTTTGGCCGAGGCGAAGGGAGGGGGGGAGGGTTGCGCGCGCTGGGGGACAGGGTGTGTATGGGGGGGGGGGGGGGTCAGTGGGGCTCTCCATGTACGAACTGCCTGGAGCCCCCCGTGGCTCCTGCGGAGAGGCTGATAATCTAGCGGCCCGCCGGGCCTACTGGGTCCCCGCGGTGTCCCCCCCTCCATTCCAACCCCACCCCGCATGTCCCAGCGGCACCTTTTTCCAATTTCACACAGCACTCGGCAGGACTCTCCTCTCTCCCAACTCCCGACGCATCTCTTGACACTTTTACATTAAAGCCACTGCTCGTCTCATGATTACTCTCTCCCAAGTCCCCCCCCCTCCTCCTCCGCCTCCTCCTCCTCCTCCTCGCTCTTGTCTTGCTTGTGGTAATGTGAGATGGGGGTCCATTTCGTCCTTCCTTTTTTTTCTCTTCCCTCCTAAAATGTCTTTTCACCACCTCAGATCACCCATAAATAACTCCCACTACCCTGTCTGCCTTGATTTCATTAACAAGATAAGGGGGGCCATTTATTGTTTTTATCCGAGCCTCAGTTTCTTTGGAGCTTAAGAGCATGAAAAAGCCAGGAGCAGGGAGTAAAGAGAGAAGGGTTTCTTTTTAACGTTCACCTGGAGGAGATCTCTTTATAGGAGACAATTTGCAACTTGGGGAGCACATTTACTTTGACGTACTCGAGAGATAGAAACATCCTGAGAGGGGGAACAAAGGAGAGCATTGCACCACGGAACAGGTATGCATGAGTGTGTGTGTGTGTGTGTGTGTGTGTGTCAGGCAGCCTGCTGGAGGTAAACGTTGACATCTCTCATCGCACAGAGACAGACAGACAAAAGGAGGATCACTGAACTCACTGCCTGTGCCCCTGAGGCCTGGCATTAGGAGGCTGTTTAAGACACGCTGCGTTTAATGTGTTTATTCAAAGCCCAGCTTTCAGATGGAGATACGGGTCGGGGGGGAGTGTGTGGGGGGGGGGCCTCCATAAACACCATAGGGGTCGAGCCAATGTACCCCTTCACACACAGACCTCCCTCCCCTCCAAAATGCCTCTGCCTCTTCCCGGGCTCCCAGCATGCCTCTGTGCCGCCATGGCGCGGGGCTTGCCCTGGGTTTGTGATGGTGTCGGGGGCATGCGAGAGAGAGGCTGCGGAGTACAACAGTATTTACTGATGCGCTTATCTTGTCCAGTGACAGGCAAAATCAATCAATCAGCGACGGGGGCCCGGGCGGACGGGGCCAGGCATTCCAGGCACATCCCCTGCTCCCTCCCCAACCCTCTCCCTTCTCTTCTCTCCAGGCCTGGGAGAGAGAGAGAGAGATGGAGTGAGATAGAGAGCGAAAAAGAGAGTGAGAGAGAGAGCGCGAAATAGAGAGAGATGGAGTGAGATCGAGAGCGAGATAGAGAGTTAGAGAGCGAGAGAGCGAGAGAGCGAGAGAGAGAGAGAGAGGTGCCATCCAGAGCCAAATTTGATCAACAAGCGCGTTCCCACTGTGCCAGAGCAATCTCCGATGAAGATGATATTACGTGGAAGTGAGCAAAGTGATAAAGACAGCACTGAGATGAGGGGGAGAGAGCTCCAGGTGGAGAGCCTCCTCCTTGGAAGGCTCTTCTTAAAGAGACAGCGCGCCCTCTCGGGGAGCAGGAGAGGTAGGAGGCAGGCGGGGGGGGGGACCTCATGAATCCGATGTCTAATCTAATCTAATCATCATCTCATTATGATTATGAGATGACTGCAAGCTCAACCAACCTTGCCAAACAGAGCAGGTGTGGAAGGTACTGATTTAAGCTAAACTTACATCTTTAAAAAACCGTCATCTACCATAAACCACCTAAAGCAAAGAGCTTTTAAACACATACTACAGACAGGCAATTTACATCACATGGATAGTGCGAGAGTGAAAAAAACACACTGACATGTACGCAAGTTTTGAAATCCTACATAATTAGCATTCAGGGGTGAGGGTAAATAAATAGATGCCACGTCGGCAGATAGGGGGGGCGTTAATTAAGAGCACCCATGGAGGTGTAAAACATTTGAAGAATAAACCTTGAGTGGTGTGCTTCTCTTCTGTTGCCCTACAGTTATTGTACATTATTCAATCCAAAATACCATCTCTCTGATTCAAACTTTCTCTCTCTCTCTTTCTGCATTTTAATGTTTAATAAGGCCCACGGCTATCTGTGGGCACAATTATTAGATATCCGCAGAGAGAAATTGAAAAATTAATCATACTCTCAATTTTGTACAACTCTTTGACGCGGAGAATAGGAAACGCTCGAGTCCCAGGGTCTGAGGACTTCTCCACATTCTCTAGGCACCCAGAGCGCTTCTAATGATGCCTCCTCATGCAGGAAATAACAATGGCATTAATGGCATAATTAAGAGATTATTTACAAATGATATCACTGATCCTGGTGTATCACCGCTTGGATTAGGCTGTTGCATGCTGCAATAATTACGGTTCCTTTCTGACGGCCAACAAAACAAAACAAATAGGCAGCGTGTAAAATGATAATAATGCGGCACAGTGATAGGGGGAGATATTGTAACAGAGCGAGATATTGACAGGAAGTTATGTCGATCCGTGCCGACGTCAGGGAAATCACCCTCTCTCCGTTGTTGTCTTTTGTTTCTCTTCTCTGCTTCTCTTTGACACAGATACACACACACACACACACACACACACACACACACACACACACACACACACACACACACACACACACACACACACACACACACACACACACACACACAATGAATAATAGAGCCAGGAAGTGCACATTTGCATTGTCTGCATACATGCACACATGCAAACATGCAACACCTGGACGCAGAGCACAGCAGAGAAAAAAGTGTAATTTTTGTGGATTACGCAACATGTTAACAACACAACATTTAAACCAGCCCATCGAGAGACACGTCTAGTCAATATCACTGAATAACTAGAACACATGGTTACCATGACCACTAATACGATCGTCCATTAAATAGCGTGTGTGGTGAGGTGGGTGGCGTGGTACCTGTAGCTTTGTGCAAGGTGATGCTATTCTGTCCCTCTGCAGACCCACACCCCTCATTATGCCGCTGCTCGTGGCGCTCTGGCTCCCATCACTGTAGACTGGTTGTAGTGCCCTCCATAGACCCCCCCCCACTCTCTCTCTTTCTAAACAACTCTTTTTTGAGACATTCGTTCAGGAGCTGCGCTCTGCCTTTGTCCAGTCCCCTCCATCCTAACGCATGTCATCCATCTCTAATCAAGCAGAAAATGGTCATCAATATTTCTTTCTGCTAGATTTCACATTCGCATTTCACGCGGGGACATGATATTTTCACACACACCCTTACCACCACCACCACCCCCAGCCACTACGACATACCTCCAGGGAGCACCTAATGCAAAAACCAGTTACTTATATTCAAGGCTCATGTTCCTTTCGGTAAAATGCAGAACATAAGAACATATTTCCTCATTCAAGAGAGCATAGGGAGTGAGTGAGTGAGGGAGGGAGGGAGGGAGAGAGAGAGAGAGAGAGGAAGGGAGGGAGAGAGAGGCAGCAGGGGAAGGAGAAAGGGGTGGGGGCAGAAAAGGCATAAAGGCCTGTCTTATTTTCTGTGCCATTTGCTGGCTAGTGCTTCCACAGCCATCCTATTACATCATGTCAGAGATTGTAAACAACCAAATAACAACACGGCACTGAAGCCCACAGCAAGGCGGCAACACGCAGCCTTGTGTTCAAAGGCAAGGGGGGGGGGGGGGGGGTATCATTGGTGGAGGCTGGTTGTTCCCTTGCCTCACTCCACGCCACAAAACATTTGCTTTTGCATTGTCCGTGTAAATAATATATAACATCTGCTCATTCTTTTTTTTTTTCGTGCCGCCTTTTTCCTTCATATTTTGTTTTGGTTATTTATTTATATTTGGAAGGAATGACAAATGGCGGATAGGGATTTGTGCAGGCGGGTTGGCTGGCCCCGGTATTTATGGCAGCCGTCAGTCAGGGCAGGTTCGGCTGCCACGGCTTTTTATTTATGGCCACACATCTCGCCGTCATGGCCGCCGCTGCTGCCGCGCATCATTCTCTAAATGGTACACAACAACTCAATGGCCGCCACCCGGGCCCCCTTCTCTCCATCTCTCTTTAAAATAGAGCGCGGGGTGCCTCTCTTCACAGCAGAGGTCATTATTAATCACGACATGCCGAGATGGAAAACCAAGTCAAACGACTAAAGTACATATGAGGCAGGCCTTTTTTTTTTTACATTTACATTTTCACATCAATGGTTTGTATTCTGTTTATAGTTATATTTACTCTGATGTATTCTGGCTTCACTAAAAAGCAGTCATAAAATGGACCCACACTTACCCAGACTGACAGTTAGATGTCAAACATCACCTGTGTTGTATTAGCATGAAAACAGTGCTTCGGTGGATATATTACTGCACTGTTAAACGCAATGAACTAAACAAACACACCGAGATACAAACAGGCCATCAAGATAATAGTCACCAGGATACAAATACCTGCTGTCAAATATTTGCTGTGCTCCTCCCAGTATGAGTGAGGAACACGGCCATTCAAATAACGTGTGTGTGTGTGTGTGTGTGTGTGTGTGTGTGTGTGTGTGTGGTGCTGCTCTGAGCCCAGGCACGACATGCATGGTGGGGCAGAGCACTCACACACTCCTCTCGGGGGGCTTGGGGGAGCCACAGTGGCACGATAGCAAACCTGTGGAAAACAGCTGGGGGGCTAGGCTGCTCTTGTTGTTGTGTGTGCCCCCTTTCAACACCGCGCCCACACCCCCGGCCTTGGCGCTGCCGACGCGAAATGGCCGTTCAGTCCCTGGATCCCCGTGCCCAGTGGTCCGGGGCTGGCGCTGGGGCTGAGCCCTGATGCTGGCGCTCCTGAGTGAGCACCGGCATCTGGGCTTGGTGGGCTTGGCGTGCCGGTCATGAATAAGAAATAAAACTGAAGCTCCGCTACAGCGTTTCTGCATTAGCTGCCTGCTGCATGTGCCACTACAGACTCACCATCCCCCTCATACACACACACACACACACACACACACACACACACACACACACACACACACACACAGACACACACACACTCATGCTTCTCCTCTCTAACACACACACACACAGTGCATGCTCTTTCTGTTAGCATCAACACCTACGGACCAGGCCTCAGGAGGCCTGCACAGATGCCTTAATCTGAGGCGAGAGCCCGCTACACGGATTAGGGCTTTATTGAAACAAATAAGTGTTTTAATGGGAGAGAGTCCCAGTTTCAATTTCACCGGCTCGTTTAACCCTTATCTGCCCAATTCCTTGGGGCCCATTCTATGTTAATTGGATCTACATTGCACTTGCATTGGGGGTGTTAACAAGCGCAGTCTATGAATATTAATTACCCAGAAGTTTTGTGTGGAGGAAAAATACTTTTCCTGATACATATTAATTCTATGAAGTTTTTTAAAGTAGAACTCTCATTAAAAATGTATAAGCCCCTATGCTTCAACGCGCTCCCAGGAGGAACTGTGCATCCTTAACTTCATCCCCTAATAAATTGGGTCAAATTGGCCAATCTGAAACCAAGGCGCATCTCCTAAAAAGGCCTGATTATTATTCAACAATATGTAAACATTCCAAACCAGTGTGGAGAGCCTTTTTTTAATCTATTTAAATGTTTTGACAATTGCCATTAGTCTTGAGTCATAGCTGGGCCTCCTGGGGCACTTTTTTAGAAACGGCTGCTTATTTATAATGTTAAACACACAAGCTGCCCAACCCTGAAAACAAAACAACCGTGAGTGTGTGTGTGTTTTTAGTGTGCGTGCAAGAGAGCAAGTGTACAACCCAGAATAAGCGGTTGTGTATGCATGTGTGGGAAAGAGAAAGACAGATAGACAGAGAGAATGAGTGAGAGACAAAAAAAAAAAAAAAAATCATAATTCTATGTGTATGTGCCCTTTGAGAATAAGAGAGAGGGAGCAAGAGAGAGGGGTGAAAGACGTGTATGAGTGTGAGTGACTGAAAGTGAAAGAGAGACAGAGCTGGCAAGGGAGTGAGAGATAGTAAGTGTGTGTGTGTGAGTCAGAGAAAAAGGGGGATAGATTACTTAGAGAAAGAGAGAGAGAAAGAATATTGTGTGTGTGGCACGAGAGGCCACCACTCTGGCTGCAGTA
>NC_045156.1:982500-987500 GCF_900700415.2 Clupea harengus
CCGCTTTGTACACGCAAACCTCGCTCCGATTGCTCGCCCCCAGTCAGCCGGGCAGAGGCCGAGGAAGAGCGAGCCACATAATTGGTTCGTCTTATCTGGCGATTTGTAACAAAGCTTTAAAGCAAATGTCTGACAAAGAAGCCTGGAATGGATTGGTTGCCAATGAAAGAAAACCAATTATTCATCACTGTTGTTCTTTTTTTCTCCCTGATGATACTGTTGGAATGTGTGGGAGTGCAAAGGATGGTGAAAAAAAAACTATCTTTTAGGAACCCTCAATGTTGATTAAAAGGACACTTACATGAGACAGAACATTAATATTTAATACAGCTCTGTAATATTGGTGGAAGCCAAGCCCTGGCAATCAGGCCACAACTAGGAGTCAATGATTGCTCGTTTAAACATGCAAGAGATTGAAAACGCACGGTCTTAATCACTCAGTGAATCAACACAAATTATACTCTTAGAGAAATCAAATATACATGGGGGGTAAGGCAACGATGACAAAATCGTTGCTAACAATCTCTTCACATCTGTAATGTTAGCCCACGTCCTGAACATCAGATTCTGACGTCAAGACAACAACAAACAAAACATAGACAGAAACCACAAAACACGCTCTCTCGGTTTGTGATTGCACAGTCCACCTCTTGCGTATTCTGCCATTCTTTTATCTCCTCGGCCATCTTCACCTCGTCAGCGCGGGGATGCACTGAATGCAGCTCACGAGAGTGCAGAGGGGAGAGCAGCCGCGGCCTGCTTTAAGGGGAAGTTCAGCGACCCTCCGGGAGAACCCTTTCACCAAATACACTTTCATACAAATAATTAAATAAAAAGAACATTGGACCCCACAGCACTCAAAGTGTGTTTTCTCAATGGCAGTGTATTGTGCTTGCTGAAGAAGGTCCTGGGGAGAGAAAAGCCCCTGTTTGTGTGTCACAGTGGGGTGTGTTAGCTGTCATGGCGCTTGCTGGTGTCACACATGTTGCTGACGAGGGGGGGCTGTAACCACACACACACACACACTGTAAGTGGCCTGGACCACGTTACTGAAATCCAAACACAATATGTGTCACATGTACTTTCTAAACCCGCCATAAGTACTCTCTAAATGACTGGTGTAGTCTGCTGCTCCCAAAACACAAGGACGCATGTGTGAAATATACTTTCAAATCAACGGAACGTTTCCTGTGATATGTATTAAATAAATCAACAGCTAACAGCCTTCAAAAACAACAGCTTGAACAGGAAAAAAAAAAAAAAAAAAAGCTTTTTTGGTGACTTCAAAAGGAAGTATCTGGGTTGGGGTTTGTCATCTAACCATTGGGGTTTGCTTTCTTCCCTCCACCTAGATAATGGAGCTCAGTATTTGACTGGCTAATTGAGATGTTTAAATCAAGCTTATGGTCTACTTCCCCCAAATTTGACTAGTCCCGAAGATGAATTCCCCTGTCAGTATCAAGATGATCAAACAGATTACAATTATTTTAGCCCCCGTCCTTATTAATGAGCACTGTCTTTCATAGTTATGTCCCCTAATAAGAATGGATGATATGCCAGCTCTAGGTTTGTTGTTCTCACCGATTCAAAGGGCCCTCATACATCTCTAAATTGGGGGTAGAGCAAATACTAAATTGAGCTGTGCATGAGAAAAAATGGCTTTTGAGTTTGAAGAAAAAAAGAACAAGAACAACAAAAAAAAAAACTGAAAAAAAAAAATAGTTCTTTGCACTGCTGTAGATGTACTGGTTTAGCACTGAAGGACATCTATTAAAAGAAAGACCCTGGTTCTAATGGCAGTCAATGATGAGTGAGTCGGCAAATTGCTGACGTGTGTGTGTGTGTGTGTGTGTGTGTGTGTGTGTGTGTGTGTGTGTGTGTGTGTGTGTGCCCAGCGTGTGTGGACTGCATGAAACGGATGGGAGTGTTTTCTGAGGTTGCCTCATAATGTCAGGAGCACTGGGTCAATAGGAATACCGGGCATGTTTTACAGCCCAACTCTCCTCCATTGCTCCCATGATGGGGATCGTTTACCATAAAGGGAAAAGGATCCTCCTATTTATGCTGCCACCAATGCCATCTCAAAGGCACAACAGAGCCGGGCCTGGGAAAGGAATAAACTGTAAGCTACTCCAGAGAAACTTCCCTACAGGAGCCGGTGGGGATGGGGAAGGGGTTAATGTTGTGAGCTGAGCCTTTTGTGAAATTTTTATATTCCATCCTGTACAGCGAGGCAAACTCAGGGAGATTCCTTTCCCTTTTTCCCCCCTTTGGTGTCGAGTGACCATCCGTAATGTGATAGAATGCTTTCACTCTCTCTCTCTCCCACTCTCTCTCTCTCTCTCTCTCTCCCACTCTCTCTCCCACTCTCTCTCCCACTCTCTCTCCCACTCTCTCTCTCTCTCTCTCTCTCTCACTCTCTCTCTCCCACTCTCTCTCCCACTCTCTCTCTCTCTCTCTCTCTCTCTCTCTCTCTCTCTTCTTCCCTTCTTCCCTCCTTCCCCCTTTTTCACTCACTCTCCCTTTCTCCTCTGCCTCACATTCATCAAAGTTGTAACCCCTGTTGTCTTTGCAGAGCGAATCAGAATGTGCCCCTGGCAAAGAATGAAGGAAAAGTCAACAGGAATTAAGTTTCAGTGCAACTGTTTACTCAACTGTGGCCCGCAGTTATTGAAATTTTATCCACGGTTTTGTGTGACTACTGCAGTAATGAATTCAGTATGGCTGTGATTTTCTCACTGACGACATGCTCATTTTGAGCTGACTGGGGCACTGGCAACGACGGACAGAGGGGGTGGGGGCGAGGGGGGATTGCAGGTCCTGGTTTGGACTGGCAGGGCGGTGATGACACCATGGCAGTCCATACAGAGGCACACTTACCTTGCGGCATTCCATTAAACCGTGCCTTTTTAAAAGCTGTTGGAGGAAGTTGGCCATGGCCAATGTTTGTCCAGGCCCATTTGTGGTGAAATAACCTCTGGTTCGCACCAGAACATTTATTGTTCAGGAGGTAAACGAGAGCCAACATCAGAACACAACTGCTGCAGCCGGCGCCGCCTTTTTCCTCTTTCTCTTTCAAACCTTGACTGGGGTCTCAAATAAAATTGTATTTTATGCGTTTCATCAGAGGCGAATCATTTCCTTAGAACAGTGGGAGACATGTTTTCCATAACATACCAGTAGTTCCCGTAGCGGAGAACTATTTTTCCAGAATCGCACTGCAATTTTCCCATTGCGTGTATATGTAAATATATATATATATATGTATGTATGTGTGTGTGTGTGTGTGTGTGTGTGTGTGTGTGTGTATTTTTTATCAGTTCATCGAATGAAGTGCTATGATGCAGCCCTGTCCTCTAGGCCCTTTATGAGCCAGTCACCCTCCATCAAACACAGCACAGAGGAAAACATCAGACAGCAACAGAGTGAGAGAGAGAGAGAGAGAGAGAGAGAGAGAGAGAGAGAGAGAGTGTGAGTGCACGAGTCTGAGCCTCGCTCCTGAAGCATCCCTGACAACAAGCCCCCCCCCCCCCATCCCCCATCATCATTGGTCCGGGCCCCAGATAGCACCCGACACGGTGATCTTTTCAGGGCCGCTCCCTTTAGAACGGCTGTCGCGCGTGGAACACATAACACTGACACCAACAGAAAGAGCTTGTCTGTTTGTCTCAGGGCGCGCAATGGTGAAAATGTTGTGGGCTTCAGTAATAATAAGGCCCTGCGCAATTCACCGCGCATCAGTGAGTGGGCTGCGCTGCCAGGCGGGCATTAGCGCTGAGTGCGGGGCATGTTTACAACCAGCCGGGAGAAGCTGCTGACGGGACGTCGGACGGCATGCGTCCCACAACTGTCCTCGCAATCGGATGGCACCTGTGCGTTCAAAAAGGAAGATGGCCCGAGTGCCGGCATAAATATTTCACCGAAATGCAGATGCTGCATGCAAGGATAAACACATCCCGCAAACACATACACACACACACACACACACACTCAAATCACAGGGAGAGCACTTCGATCTGTTTAAAAATGCAGAAATGCCTTCCAATATACATAAATAATAATAATAATGTGTTTATGTACTTTGGCGCGATGAAATATTTACAGGCACTTTGCGGGCCGAAAGGGGAAATTTGGGGAGCTGTTGACGTGTGTTAATAAAGACAGGTACGGGGAGGGGTGTTGGGGGGGGGGGGGAGAGACCCGTGATTAGCTCAAGCCTACCTGCTGCTGCTGGAGACTCACGAGGTCAGCGGCGGTGATGTCAATCGAGGGCGTGGCACTTTTGGAGCGCACGTCTCTCACGCCGCTCTCCACTCCGCTCGTCGCTCCGTTCTGACTGGCGGGACCGTTGCTAGTCGCCTCCGTCCCAGATTCTTGCATCATGACTTAAAAACCTGAGAGAGCGAGAGAGAGAGAAAGAGAGCGAGAGAGAGAGAGAGATGGGAGAGAAATTAAAAAGCAGCTGTTAAAACAAGCGAGCGGAGATGGCCGTGCGAGGCAACGGGGGCCAAACTGTAAACACGTGTCACTTCCTTCCCACACTCTTTCACTTTTTTCCCTCCTCCTCCTCCAGAACACCCTTTTTTCCATCTTTCTTTAGGTGCCCCGTCTGGTTCTTGTTTGCTGGCGCACTGACAGCGAGGCGCACTCACACACACAGACAGACAGAAACACACACACACACACACACACACACACACACACAAACACTCTGTCTTTCAGCCACTCTTCTTCTTCCCCCTCCACAGCCTGAAGAACAAACTGTTGCCTTTGTTTTGTCTTTCCAGCTCAGATACTTTGCAGATGACACGTCAGTGGCGTGGCGTGGTGTGCGTTGGTGTGGTGTGGCGTGGCGTGGCAGAAGGTGCAGGCCTCAGCATGGGCATAGAGCTGCCGGTTCTGTTTGTGTTCCCCCTGCAAGCGGCGGGCACGGGGAGGAAACCAGCGCACATCTGAGAGGGGGAAGCCAACCCAGGCGAGGCGCGGCAGCCCAAGCCCAA
>NC_045156.1:992500-1100000 GCF_900700415.2 Clupea harengus
ACTAATTTGGATGGAATTAAGTCACTACTTAAAAATGCCACAATGTTTGCAGAACCTGCACACAACACTCAAACACAAAAACTCAAAGACAGAACACAGAGGACCGTGACAGAGCCCAAAGGCTGATAATCTTCTTGGACATGAATTTTTCATGTCACTCCCATGCCATCTGCCAAGGTGGGTGCAGAGAGTGAAGGAACTCTTCCTCTTTAAACCATGTTTCACACTCCGTTCATTCACCACCCCAAATCCATTTACCCCTGCCTGACAGGATGGAGAGGGGGGGGGGGGGTTGAGAAGAGAATATGGTGATGGTGTTGGAGGGGGTGAATGAAGAATGATCTAAGAGACCAAACACGTGTTTACGACACATTGAGAAGAATGTAATAGGATCCTCAAGCGTGAAATCTAGATTCAAATGTATTACTACGGCATGTATCTGCAAGAGGGGGAAAAGCCAGGACAATAGCATAATCCAGTCAACGATGATTCGTATAAATAAGAACCCATTACCAGCGCAAATAAATGAACAATATGCGACGGGAGACACAAGGCGGACTATTCCAGTGGGGAGGCTAAATAGATATATAATTTTTTGATGATATACAAAGCTGTTTGTCTTCTTCGCTCACAAGCCTGCCACGTGCAATTGCACGGATGAGCCTGCTGTGCACAGACAATCGAGGAGGGGAAAACAAATGGAGGGAAGTGAGGTAGGCCTAAGTCATTTTTAGCACACCAGTTAAGAGACTAAGTGAGTAAATAAAAGTAGACTATAGAGTTCAGTGGCAGCTGACTATGAGCTGAATAGCAGTACCAGGATGCAAACCATTTTTCCATCCCCAACAATAGTTTCTGTTGAGTGGTTGACTGCACGTTCATTTAGTGGTTCTCCTCCGACTGACTTTGATATGCCTTGTTCGTATGTGTTTCGTGCTGATTAACTGCACACACTGACACACACAGCGAGAGTGAGAGACGGAACGAGTGGAGAGAAAAAAAGCGAGGGGCACACAAGCAGACAGAGTATGATAGAGAATGAAGGCAGGAGAGAGAGAGAGAGAGAGAGGGATGAAAAAACAACAGGCAGTGAGACACACAAGGCCTCTCCCTGACCAGAACTTGCGGTGGGAAAAGCCAGTCCGTGGTGCCCTGAAGCTCATCTTACAAATTAAACCTGTCAAACAGACGCACTCAAAGAAAAACACAGGCTTCAATCTCCCGCATCCTATGGGACTGGGAGAAAAGCGCTTATTGTTTTAACATTATTTAAAAGTGTGTCATATATTTTTAATCATTGTTACTGGAATCCGCGCACAGAACGTTCCCAGGGGTGTGTAGAAATGTGGACTTTTGAGAAGGAGAAATGTGTCAGAAGCATTTTCCTGGGGAAGGGAAGGTTAGCCTCCGCGAACTTATCTAATTAACAAAGCCGAGGTCCAAATCATGGGAGGACCGTATTATTAGAAAGCCCATCCATGGGGGGTGGGGGGTGGGGGGTGTAAACTCACCCAGTTGCATACGGCTAGTGATGTGCACCACCATCTCAGAGCATGCGTCTCCCTGGTGTCACTGAGGAAGGAGAGCCACAGAGTCTAATCATGGCACTTGATTAGATACTATTCTGATTGACACCAGCACCAAGCTGCCAGCTTCTTCGAAACACAGCAGGAACACATTGGTATGAACACTCAAGTGTTTGTTTAAAAATAAAAAAAATAAATAAAAAAAACTTCCCCCACTCTTCCACTCAATTAATACTCTGAAATGGATGTGTGAAGGGTGTGTTTTTGTCATTTCTGTATTCCTTAAACACAGCAGTGTGTAGCATTCGGCATCACACACCGCGTCCATCGGAATGAGGTTCAGTGTGAAAGCGCAACCTCTGAGCTACCTTAACCTGCAACTGCAGTGTCGCTCAATACCCTACTGTTTCCCTGAGCATTGTTCAATAGCTTAATGGAGTCAAGGGGTCTAACTGTCCTGAAGAAAGCACCGCAGGTTCCTTTCAATCTGTCTGGAGTCGGTTTAACTGAGATAAAGTTGAGCTATTGATTGTCAGATGCAATCATTAACCTTCATACACAAATAATGGCACGGAAATGCGGCTCTGCAGCCTTCTCCTTTCCAATAGTTTATCTCCTGGTCAAATTGTCAGACATTTAATATTTAACGTCAGCTCTATTGTCCCTTTTGTCAGGGTGTTGCCAGCTTCAGCAAAGCAGATACAACACAACTTCATCTACCAGTCTGACCTGGCAGCCATTTTGCACTACGTTTCCGTAGGGCCCAAAGCAGAACAGAGAACCACAACTAAAAATATAGTTATGGAACCTTGTGCAAGGCTGCAAGGCCTAATTGTATGTCACTTACATATTTCATTCATCATGAGGCGGTCCGATTACAGTTCACAGAACCTTTTTTTTTTTGTATCTTGTTTTAATTTGTGCTTGCGCATACAGCAAACAATAAAACAATAAAACATCAAAAGACAACTACGCCATTCAGCCCCGCTTTAAACAGAACTTCAAAGCATGTGGCCACCTTGTTGGACAGGTTGCCCCAGCTGCCTGTAACCAATCAGGAAACGGACAGAGAGGATATGTTTGGGTGGGTATGGCGCATGGTTTTGGAGGGCATGTGAACACACATGCCTTTTGACCTCACTTCCACATCCTCTCTGGGTGGCCTTCCCCAACTATGCAACCATGTTTTGTGCCTAGGAAGCATGTCATTATTTTAAAAGCTCAGACATTGCAGGGAGTGGGCAGAGGGAGGGAAAGAGAGAAAGAGGGAGAGAGAGAGAGAGAGAGAGATATAGATAGATAGATAGATAGATAGAGAGAGAGAGAGAGAAAGAAAGAGAGAGAGAGAGAGAGAGAGAGAGAGAGAGGGGCAATGGTGGGTTAAAAAGGAGGGGTGTGCGTCTTCCATTAAGCAGTTAAACTGAAGGTAAAGGGCATGGGGCTAAACAGTGAAAGACCTTGTATGAATCTCGGCGCTTTAATGGAATCCCGCTTTTAACAACTCTTTTTGGTTAAATACAGCCCGTGTCAGAAGGATGCGTCGCGCTCATAAAGCAGCGCAATGACAATGTACAGTGGCACGAACACAAGGACATAGTTCATCATGACATTTTCTGCAATTCCCAACTGATTAGGGTCATTATGGCTGGGCTCTGATTTATGCTGTCATTTCCTCTCACCGATCCTGCATCAATGAATCTTAATGAATTGGTAAATAAGGGTGAGGATTACACTCTATGACACCGCAACATTCTTCACTCTCAGGGGCCGAGATTTATGTAGCCAATTAGAGACGAACAGAGAAAATTGGCTGGCAAAAAAATAATATTCTTTATGGTGCAAAATGGAAACGCATTCTCGCTGAAGGGCAATTGTATTGTCAGTGTTAAGTCCATAAAATATCCCCCCACCCCACACACCACACCACACCACACCACACCACACCACACCACACACACACTCCACATTTCTCCTTTACAACACAAAGGACTGCCATGTAAGAGCTGGACAAGCTTTAAAAAAAAAAAAAGAAACAAAAGAACAGGAGTAAAAATTTTTTTTTTTTAAAGTTTA
Organism: Clupea harengus; assembly: GCF_900700415.2. NCBI lineage: Eukaryota > Metazoa > Chordata > Actinopteri > Clupeiformes > Clupeidae > Clupea > Clupea harengus. Next base: position 996,100 of record NC_045156.1, read on the forward strand.
GAATACGTGAAGCTGAATTCCGACATGCATGCACACCTCTCTGTAATCATTCAGAGACCTTTGTGTTCACAGTAACCCTTTCATTGTCTTCTTTCCCCACAAATAAACCAGACACCATTCGATTCGACTCCAAAGACAGAGAGGGGGGGGGACTTGGGGAAATATTTTGTGGCCTTCACGAGTGATGCGGCGAGTGAAATTGTTTAACGACGTCAGACTGCGGGGGGCGAGACGTAACGGTTACAATACCGTGCAGATGCATTCAGGGGTGGGTTCCATCACTGTGACAAGGTAAAGGAAAAGTGGAGTGAACATATGCACCCCAAGCATCCTGTCACCATTAATCATGTCTCAAAACAAAAGGAGCAGCCCTCCGACAGGACCGGCGATCACAGCACAACGTGCAGCAGTGATGGAGGGAGGGAGAGAGAGAGAGGAAAAAAAAAAGCGCTCCGGCACAGTGCCGCCAAAATACTCCTTTCACGTGCCACGTTACAACAGGAAGGATGTCAAATGACCAAACACAAACACGCACAGACACACAGACACACACAGACAGAGACACACACACAGACGCAGACACAAAAGGGAACAAAAAAACTCCATCCCAAAAGAAAACATTAAGCATTTGTACATCCGACATCACAGGCGAGGAAGTTTAAAAAACAACACCTCTCCTTATTAATCCTCCACTTCTTAAAGAAACACTTAGTGGGATAATGAGGCACTTTATGCGTTACATATTGTGAATTGCTGATTTTAAGTGTGGAAGCAGGCTCTCCACATCAAAAGGCCTAGCCTGCCATTAGGCATCAGGCTGAAAGAGAGAGAGAGAAGGTAGTAGAGAGAAAGAAAGAAAGAGAGAGAGAGAGAGAGAGAGAGAGAAGGAGAGAGCAAGAGAGAGAGAGAAGGTGAGTGGAGTAGAGATGGAGAGAGGGAGGTAGTGAGAGAGAGGGGGATAGAGAGATGGAGTGAAGGAGGGAGAGAAAGAGAGAGACAGTGTGTAAAGGAGTGGAAAATGAGAAGCGAGGCAGCACAGGGAAAGGGCTTAATTTACTGCCATGTACAGTATGCAAATGAGATTACTCTCTGCTTAACTGCATCATTTATGTCCATAATAACGGCATCATCATTACGGGGCTCAAATTAAATTACACCCTAATTAGCATATCAAAGTGATTGGTTAAAGTTTAAAACAAATACCCAATTTTGTTAATGAACAGCTGTAATCACCATGTACACTCCAATGAGAAGCATCCAAAACAAATATGTGGTTTAGAGAAGGGAAGGCAGATCCACGTCCCCCGCGACAGGTCGGATGTGTGGCAGGGTGCTGGGTGGATCCAGGGGCGGGTGTGTGTGTGTGTGTGTGTGTGTGTGTGTGTGTGTGTGTTTTGTGTGTGTTTTGTGTGTGTGTGTGTATGGGGGGGGGTTAAGACTTTACCTGGCAGGCTCACTCGGCACACTCACGTTACATTTCCCAAACTCTCCATGATCAAAGATGCAATTTCCCACACTTGCCACTTTGGGAACTCATCAATAACACACACTAATCACTTCACGCCTGATTCGGAGAGAGTGAAGGAGAGCAACAGAGGCGGAGTGGGAGAGAGGAGAGAGGAGGAGAGAGGAGAGAGAGGAGAGAGAGGAGAGAGGAGAGAGATAGTGGAAAGGAGGGAGGAGGGTAGTGGGAAAAGACAGAGACAGACGGACAGACAGGGAGATGTGGCTGGCGGCTTAGAAACTTCCCTTTTTATTTTGGGGATAAAAACCCCACCTCGATGATTTGGGTGCGTTAGATCAGACCTACCCTTGCCTGTCCCACGGGGGCTTGGGCTGAGTGTGTGTGTGTGTGTGTGGGGCTGCACCCCACTCCTGTCCCTCACCCCCACCCCCACCCCCACACCTAATCACACACACCTTATTTATGTGTCCATGTCTGGAGGCAAAAGTCAGCCTGTGTGCCATATTTCCTCTGTTTGATCCACCGCTTTTATTCCTGCATGTCGCCCATTATTGATTTAATTCAGAATTTATGATGCACTACACGACTCTCAAAGTGATATCTGAGGCCTTAAGTTTCTAACATTAAAGACACCCTTACCTCTCTCTCCCTCTCTCTCCCCCTTACCTCTCTCTCCCTCTCTTTCCCCCCCTTCACCTCTTTTTAAATTGTACTCCTTTGTCCTTTTTGTGCCCCCCACTTCCCCTCGCCATCCTCCTCCTCTCCTCCTCACAGCCCACACCAAAAAAAGGCACGCCGATGTACATCATCAGAAGCTAACTCTTCACCATTTTCAGAAAAAAAAGAAGAAGAAAAAAAAAGAAGTGGCTTTTTTTTTTATTATTATTATTTCATTCATTCATTGAGGAATCCATTAAAGGCAGCGGTCCTAAGAAGTATGTAAATGACATGCCTTTCAAGGTAGAGCCAGGGCAAATCCACTCCATCAGCTAATGACGGCGCTCATTACATGCAGAGGGGCCGGCTAATGAAAGCGCTGCTCTCCGCTCTCCGCACTCGCCCCCCCTCCCCCCCCTCTCTCTCTCTCTCTCTCTCTCTCCCGGCACAAATCCCTATGAAATGCTAATATCTCACTTCTAATTAAAGGATACCAAGTCCAAATGCACCTTCATGGCCGGTAGCCGGCAACATACATTTTTTTTTCTTTCTTCTTTCTTTCTTTTTTTTTTTTTTTTTTAACCAGAACTACCCTATGATGAGGCGGAGCAACATTCCATTAATTCATATTTAATACCGGCGGCGCTTGCTTGCCATGCATTCCTGCCTGTATGCTGCCTTTCATTTGCCTGGGTCGCTCTCTTATTCCCTTACTGCGGGGATATTATCATAGGCTGTGATACGACACAGTTTGAGTGCAAGCATATGCAAACACACACGCACGCACGCACGCACGTACGCACGCGCACACGCACACGCGCACGCGCACGCGCACGCGCACGCGCACACCAACGCGCACACGCACACGCACGCGCACGCGCACACGCACACGCACACGCACACACACACACAGGCAAGCGAACACCCTGTGCCAAAAGGGAGCATGGGCCAAAACAAAAGAATAGGGAATGAGCCAGTATGGCCTTTCCACCTGTACACATTTACAGTGTTTACACACGCCTGGCAGTAAATATGTTTACAACCACAACGTGACGCTGCCATTCGCAGAAATTGACCTTGAAGTCAACAAACAACCTCCTCACAAAGTTCATTAACTGCAGATATGGAACACTGTCCCCGCCCCCGCCCCCGCCCCCGTCACCTGGGATAAAAAATTAAACCTGCCCTGCTTTCATGGTCCTCTGAACTGTTCTCACAACTTATTTGTATGCCAGCAGAAATGACAATACTAGTATATAGCATATAGTAAATAGCATGTATTCAACTTTTTTTTTTGTTATTTCTTGTTTTACTTCCAAACCAACAGACGTATAACCTACAACACCGTCACGACTTTATCATATAAAAACATTACATACAGTACACACCCATACATTGTCAGGAACAAGAGACCTGGCCCAATGCCTCGACCAAACTCCACCACCGACCCCCACGGTCCCTCGGAGGCCCACTACAATAACTCAAGCACTAATATCCCACACACACTCACACAGTGTCGTGTTATCCCAATTATAGCAATGCATTGCAATCAAGCGCTATGAGCATAGTGACAGGGGGAGAAAAAAAAGTCATTGTTAGTTAAATATAACGTGAGAGCACCTAAACATCGTTAACAAGTGAGCTAAATAATTGCAAGCAGGTGTGTGAGCTTTACATGCTAGAATAACATTGTTTCACTGCAATACAAAAGGCCAAGATTGATTCTACGTGTGTATAGTCTGGAGATCAATCTGAGGCAACCATCTCATTCGCCAACATTAAGCCTGTTTAGAGTTCATTGCCATTTTACAAAGCACTAAACCTGCCAGACAGCGCTGGTGTATTGAAAATGAATGACACATGAACAGATACGTCCACAGACATATATGCCAAATACAGCAGACGCACTCCCCAACAGCCTCTCCATCCCCAACAGGCCCAAAGCTTTCATATGTGTGTGGCGTAAGACATCTGATATCTTCACCTAGGCCTAAACACATGAGGAGTTGACCTTCCGCATTCCTTGGGGTCAAAGGTCCTGCTCGGGAAGATAGGCACAGGGCAGCCAGCATGGTCATGGGGATTTTAGGACAGGGGTGAGGCTACTCCTGTCGACACATCCTCATCACCATCCAAAAACAAACAGAGGACAGGCGCAAGAAGAAACTCACACACACACACATGTTTTTTTCCAAAATGGAATGATTCCAATTCATTACATGTGTTACGAATCATTTTTAAAAGACACGATTACCCAATAAACTCCATAACCAATAACTGCATTGTTCTACTTTTTTTTTTGTATCTACTTCATCAGTGCTGGCAGAAAATCTATTATTGATAAGATCCTGTGTTGAAATGTTGGTGCCAGTTGAGGCACTGTAATTGCACTGTAATTACACTGTGTCTGAGGAGCAGAGAGAGAGAGAGAGAGAGAGAGTGAGATTTCCAAAAGGTGGTCCAGGGTGCAGTGACAGACAGGTTATGCCTTATGAAGCAGTGGTCTACACACATACACACACACAGAGACACACAGACTCCATCTAGTGTCACATACCATTAAACAAGGCTGACAGACAGATCAGACAGCACACCAAACAACCTCCACACACGCGCACACACACACACACACACACACACACACACACACACACACACACACACACACACACACACACACACACACACACACACACACACACACACACACACACACACACGAATTGATTTGATAGAGATGGAGAGGAAAGTGTTTGTGTGTGGCAAGGGAGAGGGAGACAACAGGAAGGCGAATACGAGAGAGCCACAAAGAAAAAGAGGAAGAAGCGAGACAGAGACGCAGACAGATAGAAACAGAGAAACACAAACACAGTAAGTGACAGCGAATGTGGTCGCAGACAAACACTGCGCGAGACAAATACACATCAAGAGAACCAGACAGAGAATGAAGAGGGTTGTTTTATCTCTACGCTTTAGCAAGTCACACAGAGAGCAGTATACACAGAGAGAGAGAGAGAGAGAGAGAGAGAGAGAGAGAGAGAGAGAGAGAGAGAAGCATATATGAAGAAAGAGAGAGAAAAGGAGCAGGAGAGACTGGCAAATGAAAGACAGAGATATGAAACGTATAGCTGGAGCGGTAAAACGGTCATGTGAATACCTCCTAGAGGCCGGGGGCAGGCAGTATGGCGGCCTGTGGGCCCTGGCTGCTGTGAACACTGGGCCTTTTACAGAGCTGTGGCATTTGTTTCTTATTGTCTAAGTGGCCGTTAAAAGCTGTTCCCTTAGCGGGCCTCTCGTCTCTACTCTGGGCCAGGCAGCTTTCACAGGGAGGTAACCATATTAGGACGTGTATGGTAAAGTAAACAATAACATAGTTGCAATGAAATGGAAATTTTTCAGCTAATGGTGTTTGTCATTCCTGTTTTCGGCCCTCTGTACAGCTTGCCGTTTTCTTTTTTTTCCCTCCCATAAGCCAGAGCAGGAGGGCAAGAGAGACATAGGGGGGGGGGGGGGGGGGTTGAGAGAGAGAGAGAAAGGGAGGGAGTGAAAGAGAGATACAGAGAGGTTGTTTACGCAAAACAACACAAGAAGCCAAGACTTAAATCGGCACAAACTTGCAGTAAATAAATAGGCCTTCAAAATACTTGTTCTTTTTCGAGCTCGTTCGCTGATACTTAAAATAAACTCATATTCAAAATAACAAAGAGGTGCCCTTTTCTGCCCCTCTTAAAAGATAGAGTTCAGCTTTGCGTGCATCTTTTCCAACGATAATTCAACATTTCAAATATTTTAACAGTCGGATTCATTAGCTCATTCCAAAACCAGGCAGAGAGACGGGAGGGAGGACTCATTCTGCAGCGATGTATGAAGTGTTTTTGAGGGGACACATGACGGAACGGTGCAGTTGGCCAACTCCAAAGTTTAATTTCCCCCCAAAAAAAAGCCCAGGCCCTATTGCTTGGCTGAGTCTGAGGACTGCGTTTATTTCACGTGATGTGAATAACCAGGAAATGTTTGACAAGGCATACCGCGGTGACTGTGAGACTTTGTCTATGTCTATGTCTTGATGGGAGTTTTCGGAGAGAGCGGTCTTGTGTTTGTCTGCCCCTGGACAGTGTAATGCTGAGGCATTATCACCTCGACGCAGTAACTATAATTATGATTTACCACCCCTTACTCCCAACAATAAAAAAGTAACGAATATTTTAATATATATTATACGAACTAGGCCTCTACATGCTCAAGGGGGGGGGGGGGGGGTCTCTCTGCATTCTTTTGACATCATCTAGTCAAGACTGAAAATAAACTAACTTAAAAACACCCATAACATAAAAGTCTACCTTAACTGATCAACTCACCACTCACCTTTGTCTCCTGATCAATTATACCGTGGAAGAATCAAGTTTAACTTCACCCCTCTCAGAGTGTACGAATCTCCCTTTAAAAAATGTAACTTCTTGTGCATCATCTACGTAGGAGCCTCTCACTGTCCTCATATAGCAGTGAGTGAGTGCCCCAAACCAACCAGCACCCCCACCACCCCCCACCCCCCTCCACCAATATCCGCCCTCCTGCTAAAGCTCTCAGGTCTAAAAATGCGAGCTGTTTATTTACATAACGCTAAAGCCCATTCCATTAAGTAGCCTCACCAGGTGTTTCGTCCGTAAAAGGGATTTGTTTCCTCAAATAAATGGCGAGGCAAAAGCACTGCCAAAAAGATATTGACCATGAAGAGAATTCCACAAACATCAAATATGTAAAAATAAACTCCGAGCCTAATGACTATACACAGTTTGGGTTTTTTTTTTTTTTCATTTGGGCTTTCCAACTATTTTCCACTGAGATCAAAATGCAAAAAAAAAGAGAGAGAAAGAATTGAAGAAGAAAAATGTAGTATAGAATCTAAAGTGGTCTGTACCTTTTATTTTGAACGCTTGAATTCCGTCATGAAAATGCATCACTGAAGAATACAATGCCAGGGAGGAAAAAACACAAGCACACATGCTTCTAGCATCTATCAAGTATCTTGAACTATTCTGACACGTAAAGCCACTACCCGTGTTCAGTTGAAATAATCCAGTCATTACACAGTCTTACATCCCAACCACACTCCGAACTGTGATGCGTGCCATTGACAGCTTTCTTTTCCTCACTCTAAAAGACATGTCTGCTTGGTAGTGGAGCTGCCCTAGGGCTTTCACCCTTGTCAATCAAACCCAACACTCAACACTCTCATCACTTCTCTGACAGCCACACAGTCTAACCCCATACATCATGGACAAGGGGATAACACAGAAGAGGGCGTTAAAGGCAAGAACACTTAACTCAAAAGAAAATTAGCACACTTTTGACTGACAGTGCCATTGTAGCTATATGCCAGATGTACAAGAAAACTGTATATTGAATATAAATAAAATCGTGTTCAAATCAATATGTAAACACAATCTGTCGAAAGAATAATGGGGCATTCCGTTCCTTTAACAAGACATCCAAAACCTGAATAGAGGCTATGGAGGCCCTGTGTTGGTGTGTGCGCCTCCTCTCAGACGAGCCTGCATCAGCCATCAGATAAGCAGAGGGGGGACAGAGACAGGTGAGAGGGCTTAGTGTGGGAGCTCCTGCCATAACCTCTGATCAAGATCTCACAGGCAGATAGCAGCCTGGGTGGCGCTCTCCTGGGCTGTTTTCTTTAGCCGATGGCATCATAAACCAAACACTTTTTTTTTCATGGGGGGGGTTGTATACATAAATCAAGAAAGCAACGGAAGCCCTCAGCAAACGTCCCACTCGATGCATTTCATGGCAAGCAACGCTCAGGTTGAGAGGAGAGGGAGGGAAGGAGGGAGGGAGGGAGGGAGGGACAGAGAGAGAGAGAGAGAGAGAGAGAGAGAGAGAGAAGGAGAGCGAGCACACTATGGAAGTTACAGTGCATGAAAATCGCGGTGACCAAAGTGCTGGTGGCAGAAACATTTAACTTTCTTGTTAGCAATCTCCCCTGCGCGGCGCTTAAGCGACAGCAAGTTGTTTATTATGTTCTGCACTGGGCAAAAGCGATTAAGGCAACTCTCAAGAATCAAAGTGTTACAAATGCATGGAAACACAGCCAGCTGTAAATGCCATGGAATTAGAAGCTTACCAAACCCCTAATACTAATACATAGCAATTTTCAGCCTGATGCTGATATAAAGAAATTACTTTTTTTACTACGCAATAAATGCCCTCAGATGCCCTCAGGTTGGGGGGGGGGGGAAGGGGCCGCAAACGTACAGCTATATGCGAGCTCCCTTTTTGCTCTTGCAACGCATGAATTTGCTTGTTTGTGTCTAATACCACTGTAAAATGCAGATCAACAGAAGTCACTTAAACAGCTCGGGGTAAAAAATCATCTCGGCTCTGATCTTCTGAGGCAGTCTAATTCACTGCATGCTGATTCCAGTCAGCGGCCGACTGTTCCTGTGATAGTGTGTTTATTCGCCACTGTTGTACGGCTTGAGGGAAATTTCAATCTGGCTTTAAAAGAGTTGGGGGAGAGCTCTGCCTGTGTACCAAAGTGGTCGAGAAAGGGCTGAAGTTGTTGAGGAGGCACAGAAAGAAAGTTCTGGCATCATGGGGTCGAGCATCAAAATGTGGATTGGCCGAGCTGGGCAGATAGAGCAAAACCGGGCAGGCATACCCCTTCACCCACCCCCTCCAAAACACAGACACACACAGACCCCCCCTCCGCCCCCCAAACCACTACGCTCAACACTAACAAGTAAGTCTGGATCACAGCTACGCTATCTGGCTAAGCGCCATCCTAAACGCAATCAAACCCTCTTTTAGGCTTATTTTCCTCCTAATCCCTGAACAAATAAAGAAAAAGGGAACATGTGCACATAGTGTATATGTGCATGCCATGCACACACACCCCACATACTCACATACACACACACACACAAACACACAAACACACAGCCGTACAAAGAGAGTGCAACGACCAGGCCTGCACACTCTCACATTTAAACTACATCACACTTCAGACTGGCTTTACGCAGGGAAGCACGTTAATCCCGTAAGCTGCCACAGGGATTTCTGCATTAGAGATGCAATCAAAATCGCATTGGAAAGTTGTGTCAATGATTAGGCTGATTTTGGCACATTAACATTAATTACACAATCACTCGAGCGCTCTCAGGCCCATCTCGCATCTGGAGGAGGCAGCTGCGGCACGCGGGAGAAGCTGCTTTGTTGAGAGTATGCAGAGAATGTGTTCAAGATAAATACAAATTCGTTGTTTCACCACCAGCTCACCCAGACACCCACCCACCCACCCTTCCTCTTCCCCCCCCCCCTCCTTCTCGTTCTTTCCATGTAAACTAGACAGATAGAATTCCACCCAAGCCGCTAGCGGAGCATGTTAGCATGCAAAGGTGAAGCGGGAAGAGGCGTGACACTCACTTCCTCCACCAAAAAGAGAGAGAGAGAGAGAGAGAGAGGTAGGTAGGGATGACGTGAAACCTCGCCAGCCACGCGGAGCGCATGTAGTGATTTATTATGCTCCGTCTTTACTCAACAAAAGGAGCTCCTTCCCCTGCTGTCGCTGGCCTCAACGGCCTTCGGCGAGGCATATTGTCCTCGCCCGTGTTTGGGAAGAACACAAAAGGGCCTTGTATGCAAATTCCGCTCTCTCTGTCAGGTACGGTGGAGCTCACAATTAAGAGGACCTCACCACCGCTGCCGGTGTGGGCGCAAAAAATGGTAAGTGAGTGTACATGATTGTGTGTGTATGTGTGTGTTGATACACCTGTATCACACTGTACAGACCTCAACTCATTCATGGATTGCTCTTGTGACTGCAGCCCAACCTTTCTTATGTAGGGACTACTCAGGCACAACCCCCCTCCCTCTCTCTCTCTGCCTCTCTCTCTCTGCCTCTCTCTCTCTGCCCAGGGTTGTAGAATGCCCACATACAGAGAAGGGACATGGCGGGCATGAGAAGCTCTCACAGATCCATCAGGGGCATCTCACCACCTCCAAAAGACACGTGAGGCTAAGTGAGGATTAGGCCATGTGACCAGGTGTGTGTGTGTGTGTGTGTGTGTGTGTGTGTGTGTGTGTGTGTGTGTGTGTGTGTGTGTGTGTGTATGTGTGTGTGTGTGACTGACACCCATATAAAAGCTGGATGTGTTAAAGGAGAGTCTGAACAGTTCTCAATTTTTGCTAATGATGCTTGTATGCCTGAAAAAGCAGTAGTTTTATTGTAATTCCCCATTCACAATGAACAAAGACATGCTTTCCTTCAGCCCTATAACACTTAGAGAATCTGAACGGTTAGAAGGTACGGGTCTCGGCACCGTGTATTAAGACCTACTGTTGTGCCAACACAGTATACAATTGTTAGTGTGTACCAATATTTTCCGTGCTAAATTGTCACAATAAAATGCAATTACAATGTCAACGTGGAAGAGGCATTTAGACTTTTCAGGGGCAGCAAACCTTGAAAGAGGCAAAATAATATTCTCAGCTGGGTAGACATTCACAAACTGAACGAATCCAGTTATTCTCTAAAGCATTTCAATGGAACACACATAGCACACCAAAATGGCCCTCTAATGGGTGACTGTATTGTTTACCTTCTCCAAGGACTGCCTTGTTTAAAGCAATCTTCAGTCCCCGCTTGACAAGTTCAGCCTCCTTGCCCTGCAAACAGCAGACACAGAAATTAGCAGAGCTAATGAAATAATCACTGGCACTGTCTGCAATATTCTCTTCTAAATATGTGGTACAGCAGTACTGTTATTTGGAGGAGGGGGGGGCACTCAAACAGGTTTCCAAGCCAACCGTTAAAGTCATCCTGAGACTCAATCATGGACACATGAGACACTGATTCAGCATAACCTGGTTGTACCATTGAGCCGGTGTTCTTTACTTCAACAGTCATTTGTACCCGTGCCTTTACGGAACTAATGTGTGCAAAGCCTTCCGAGCCTGAAGTTGTTACAGGGAGGACAACAAGGGGAAAACCTTTCAGAAAACGAGAACTATTACGAGTGGAGCTAGCCAACAGTAGCAGGGCAGCAGTGCGTAGCAGTAGCAGCAGTCGTAGGCTATGAGGACGCAACCGAGCATGAGAAGACAAATTCTCTCCCAGAACAGCAGAGAGGTGTGGCCCGAGCCAGGAGAGAAGCTGACCAGAGAGACAGAGAGAGAGAGCTGGGAGAGAATGCTGCCTGACCAAACAGAGGCAACCAACATGGCTGCAGTGACTTAGAACGTTGAACACGGGCTACGCTCCTCAGGGTAAACAAACAAAGCAGTGCCACATATCTGAGGCTGATGATATTCAGGCTGTGCTGAGGAGAGCACTTTCATTCTCTCTCACAGCGGGCCTGTTTCAAGAAGAGTTGGGGCGCTGGGGTATTGTTGGTAGGGGTCAAGGGTGCTCCATTAGTCCAACCGAACACTGTATGCACTACTGTAGAACCATAACACTCGCCCCACACACACACACACACACACACACACACACACACACACACATAAAATAAAGAACTGGAATATAAAAAATAACCTAAACCTTGTTTTTATGGTAAACAGATGAGTGCCAATATGGCAATATCTCACCTGCATTTGAATAAAAGCATTAGAGTGTAGCCAAATATGAAAAAAAATGCACGTCCGCTTTCTCACGCTGTTCCTCTATGAGGCTTTTTTCTCTTTTGTCGCATTTTTGACAGTCAAAATTGTGGTCATCCTCCTCAGCAGGCTGTGAGCATTTATCTACAGCTCAATATCACACAGGGCACTGAAAAAACCCATCAAGCATGTGAGGGAACACTTCTGAATTAATTATGTATTAAACGCCCTTGTTGAGAGGGCAGTGGTCAGTATTATATTTTGACTGGACAAGGAGAGCCCCTCCTCCCAAACACATATGCAATCACACACACACACACACACACACTCGCACACACACACACACACACACAAAGGAAGCCGACAAAACGGCAGTTTTCCTATTATTCACATTCATTAGCCTTCAATTAACATATCATCAATGCCACCATAAATCAATAGTGACTGGTGACAAATGACAAATATTTTCATTTTAAACAACTAAACATCATTAATTCAAATCACCTGCAAAGCGCCTTGGGAGCTAAATGAGTTTACCAAAAAATGCAGCACATCCATTTAGATAAATGCCCTGCATCTCTAATGAGGGGAAGCATTTGCATCAGTCGCAGTGGAGGAGGAGGAGGAGGAGGAGGAGGTGGTAGCGGGGGGGGGGAGTAGGGGGGTGAACAAGGAAAAGAATGGAAGAAAACAACAGAACTGGGACATAACAGCTGCACAGATCTCTTCCAGTTTGTAATGCATGTCTTGTAATACCTAAATAGATAATTGTCTCCATTTCAAAGCTCCATATCAGTGTGGCAGTGATGCTTAAAGCAGTGGGGGCTCAGGGAGCGTTCGGGGCGAGTAAATAAGCCCCCGCTGACACGTCCTGCTGGGGACCCGGCATTCTGGCACGGCCATTCTGAAGGAGCAAAATGAGGCCTAGCTGCGATGATTACCCAGAAGTCTGTGGGAGAGAGTGTGTCAAAATGCAACACTTACGAAAGACCAAAAAAAAGAGAGAAAGAAATAAAAAGAAAAACAAGGGGAGAAGGAGGTGGAGTTTCCTTGCCGGTTGCCATGCTACCAGCTGCTTTCAATGTGTGTGTGTGTGGGGAGGGGGGGGATGAGACAGGAGGTGGCCATCTTGGTTTTCATCCTTAATGATACGCCATGAGAGTAACAGGAGAATGTGTGCCAGCTCACCTGCCAATGAGCTTTTGGAAAAACCTGGCCAATCCAAGCCATAACTTGGGTAACATATGAAGTGGAGAATACCAGAATACATACCTTCATACTGTCAGCTCATTATACTGAATTCCAAGCCCGCTGTGATATTAATTACGTGAGAAAAAAGGTGATGATTTTCGACAGAAGTTGTTACTTGACAGACCTCACAGTTTGGAGCAAGAATACCCAATGTGATAAGCCCTTAATGGCTGACAATGAATCAAACAGTTGAAGCGCTAGCAAAAAAAGAGGCAACAGCCACAGAAATTATCAACTGATATATTCCTGCCATTTTTTCCCTCCTCCATCATTTCATGAAACCGTGGGTGCTTGCAGACCGAACACATACGCAGCAATTGTCTCATTTTAAAACAAAAAACCCTCGAGAGGCTCCCCCCCACCCCACCACAGAGGAGGTCAGCTCTACGCTGTGGCGTCCTCTCACGCACCACCCGTGCTCGCCGAGGACTCCTGTTTTTTTTTTTGTCTGAGGGATCACACGCGCCGAAATATGAATTAATACTCTGCTGAAACGCATCCAATCCCAACAAAAGGCACACATCCACTCTGGACGCCTCTTCAACACGTCTAATGGACAAGCTCTTTACTCACTTCACACCGTTCTGACGAGAAGAATGGAGGGAAAAAAGGGAAAAGGCCCATGAATATTTACCACAAAAGTAAAGTTATTCCATTAATTACCCGCCAGCGTGCTTCATACAATATTGGTGGCTACTACTGCGGCGGCCCCGCTAATGAACTTTCACACATCATTACCATATTAATTAGCGCGCGACTCAACGGCTGTCAATAGGACATGCTTTGGGTTTTTTCCTCCTGTGTCCTTAAAGCCAGCACACAATGCAGGGGTACTCACCAGTGATGTCTTTGCATTTGTGCACACTGTGTTGGCACCCCTCACACTTTAGGCATTTATCATGGTATGTTGGTGTATAGAAAGCAAGGAGGGGGAGAATATATACATACACACACACACACACACACACACACACACACACACACAACAGGGGAATTCATTTTCAGGTCTTGTTTTTTTACAGGAAAAGTGCAAGGAAGTGAACATTTTATAAAGGCCTTGAACACACAAGCGTGGGTGTAAACGATTGGCTGGGATCACACAGTGATATCTATATTCAGTCCATTTGTGTTTGTGTTTAGGGTGTGTGCAAAAGAGATTTTCCAAGTCACTGTCTGCGTCCTGAAATACAGGAAAATCTAATGCGTGACTCACTCAAACACAAACCCAGCTGTTTACGGACAGCCTGACAAAAGGCTGACTCCAAAACTTTAGAGAGACTTGCTTTATTAAGACAGCCTCGTTCAAAGCCTCTAAATCAAACGACGGCTCATAAAACGACTTAAAAAAAAAAGAGCAATACCCCCACCCTGCACTCATAAAAAATGACTGGCAGGGGTCTGACATTATGTAGTACACCCACACAAACTGTAAACAATAGCACGTTTGAAAAAAAGAAAAAATGAAAAGAAAGAAAGGGAAAAAGAAAACACAAACAGGCGCCAATTAAAGGCAACTTCTCTCAGTCCCTGCTTTGCCGTGGAGATCTGTGAGGCTAAAAAAGCGGGTGAGGGGGGGAGCGGGCAGTCTGCTGAATGTCAGCCTGTCTGATCCTGGAGATTTTTTGGACCTGCCCTCACGTTCTGCTGAGCTAAGAACAAAGTACACAAGAGTCCACACAGAGAGCTTTGCCGCCTTAATACCAAGGAAGTGGAATTTCACTCCTAACCCAAAACAAACAAGGCAGTGCATTTCTTTACACTATTTAAATGGGAACAGGCTACAGTGTTGCCTGGGGCAACTAAAAAAAAAAAAAAAAAGAATGGCTTCAACTCGCCTTTCATTCGGATTCCAGTGAAGAGATCCTGAAGACAAAATAAAAAAAATGTAAACTGTGTAACAGAACGCACTGTTTTCAGATTTCCAATCTGAATTAAACGTACTCAATCAAATATACTCAACAGAAAAGTTACGCTGACTACTATAGCCCTGGTGAAAACTGTTCCAAACCACAATTGGAAAAAAAACCTACTGAACACGGGAACATAGACACAGCATACGGCGCAAAAGTACGACCACATGGCGAACGCAAAAAAAACAACCTTTCTAGCAAAATTATGCAATGCTATTTTTATGGCCAACTCCTTTTCCACCCTGTCAAACAGGAGGACTGTCAATTCTCTCCAGCGAGATCCCGTTTCCACCTCCTCCAGTCTCCATGGCAGTCTCCTAACCTGCCACAGATCCTGGGCGCTATTAATATCAGGAAGCCGCAGATTTCATTTCCCTGGACGAAGACCAGAGCGACAGCAGCAAAAGAGGCAGAGGAGGAGAAAAATCTCTCATCAGAGAAGATTCAAAACTTAAAGCTCTTAACACACACACAGACTCACAACCCTACCATACCACAGCACAGCACAGAGGCAGACACTGAGGGCAACATATACACACACACACACACACACACACACACACACACACACACACGCATTGACTTCACACGTCTTTACATCCTGTATGTATTAGTGAGGAGGAGTGTGTGTGTGTGTGTGTGTGTGTGTGTGTGTGTGTGTGTGTGTGTGTGTGTGTGTGTGTGAGAGCAGGAGCTGAATGAAGTAGGCGGTCAGCAGCCCTCTCTCTCTCTCTGAAACATTAAGAGCAAACCCAGATCCTCCAGCTATTTCAAACTCTCCAATAGAACACAGCCACAGCGGCACAGTGAGCACACCAGCAGTCTAAGCACTGAAAGGTTAAGAAGGGAGGAGAGAGAAAGAGAGAGAGAGAGACTGAGGGGGAGAGAGAGAGGAGAGAGAGAAAGAGAGAATGAGAGCGTGAGGGGGGAAAGTGAGAGGGAGAGAAAGAGTGCGGGAGAAAGAGAGAGCGAGCAAGGGAGACTTTAAAGACTTACCGGCGAACAGTGAACGAGTCTCATTACATGAATGGTTATTCTCCAGCCTAAGTGAGCAGAGTGTGAAAAAAACAAAAGGCGACACGGTACAGTACGCTAGTTTCCTAACTCTTAAACTGGAGTGGAAGCGCTCGGGTGACAGCAGCTGTGCTGGAGGTGCTTTTGGTCTGTCCGTGAAGTAAGGCTCGAGCTGCACTGGGAGTGAGTGAGTGAGTGAGTGTGTGTGTGTGTGTGTGTGTGTGTTCAGAGGGACTAGAGGTATGTGGTCTAAACACAACAAAAGCCGGTGACTTGTGCTAGATTAAATATGCAGGAAGGGGCCCCTTTGCATAAACACAAACACTCAGCAAATGAAGCCCTGGCACAGAGCAGACGCCTGCTGTGAGCTCCTACCTGTCCTGGCCACTTTGTCCTTCTCGCAGTTTTTTATTCATTCATTCATTCTTTGGCTCATTCTTTCTTCCTGTAGTTCTTTCTTGTAATAATGCAAGAGTTCTAAGACCTTCTAGACACAGTTTCCAATTTCTAAGGTTTTGTTAGTGTTTTTTTTTAGTATTAACATGTAGTCATATTTCTTACATATACACTTCTAACTTGGTTACTTTTAAACTTAATTTGGTCAACAAACACCTAAAACCAGAGAGCCGATTGAAGTAATAATGCAAAGTTAAACTGCAAACAATTTCATACACTAAGGTAAGATTTTTAAACTTTTTTGATCTTGACAACTAAAGCAATTGCTACCCATGCCTTAAGTGTCTCAGAAGAATATTCAAAGCTCAAGCCTTCATATGAGGTTCTAAAAATATGTACATGCATTAAATGTGTCAAATGAATTATTCTGTGCGCATGACTCAAAATGTGTCTGATGGAATTCCATTAAGTCCATCCTTCCCTTCCCATACAGACTGTCCCACACTCTATAGCAGACACCTCCTAGTGGAGGAACTGAAAATCGTATGAGATTGAAAGGAAAAAAAAACTCAATGAAGTAATCTGGTGCAGCTACTATTGTCCAAGACTCACAGTCCACAGACCTCTCTCTTGCTCTCTTGCTCTCTCCCTCTCTCTCTGTCCCTCTCTCTGTCCCTCCCTCTGTCTCTCCCTCCCTCTCTCTGTCTCTCCCTCCCTCTCTCTGTCTCTCACTCTCATTCTCTCTATCTATCTATCCCTCTCTCACTCCTTCCCTCTCTCTCTCTCTCTCGCTCTCTCTCTTTCCCTCCCTCCCTCTCTCCCTCTCCAGGGAGATGAATGGCGAGACTAACGGCAGGGAGAGACTCCTGGCGTGGCTGCCTGAATCTGCCAGTCTTCATGACTAAAACTTCAAGTGAACCAGAGAGAACAGGAGCCGAGCCCCGAAGAAGATCTGGAGCCCAGCCTCAGATGCTGAGTGACACATAACTGATGTGCAGAGTCAAAGTTGTCATTTTCGAGCTCCTCGCACCGCGAGCGGGAGGAGGAGGAGGAGGAGAGAGAGAGAGTGATGGGCAGGGGGAGGGAGAGAAACAGACCAAGAGCATAGGAGGGAGCGAGTGAGAGGGAGACAAAAAAAGAGAGAGAAAAAAAAAGAAAGGACACAGATAGTGAGAAACTAAGAGGAGACGGACAGACACACACAGAGGAAGAGGAGAGGAAAGAAGAGAGGGAGCAGAGTGCAAGAGAGAGGGCTAGAGAAGGAGCCAAAGAGAGTGAGGGAGAGAGGAAGTGTGAGAGGGAGGGAGAAGGAGAGAGCGAGAGGGAGAGAGAGAGAGAGGGGTGAGGGAGAGAGAGGGAGAGAGAGGGAGAGAGTGCAGAGCACAGAGTGCAGAGTCACAGCACAGAGAGCAGAAACGGGTCCTCCAGAAAATAAACAGGGTGTAGAGTTTCAAAGGCAGGGGGACACAGGCATTCCATTGTTCAAGCCAATTATCGGTGGAAAATAATAACAGCAGATGGGTCCAGAGCAGCCAGCCGCTGCACAACAGATGAAGGAAATGTGAGAGATGGAGAGAGAGGTCCATGGGAAGGGACTGGCCTAACAGTCTTACAGCTACACACACACACACACACACACACACACACACACACACACACACACACACACACACACACACACACACACACACACACACACACACACACACCAGATGTGAACTTCCTCAAGGACAGTTAAATATGTGCTCTCTGGCCTGAAGTGCCGCAACATGCCTCACATACACCAAACAACCATCCGCCACTTTCACGACGGAAAATAAACATCAGAGAGAGAGAACGAGAGAGAGAGAGAGAAAGAGAGAATGAGCAGCCGACCCCTTGGAGGATATGCGTGGGCGTACCCATTATGAGTGGACTGGTTCATGCAGCACGACTGGGGATGCACTGCTGGTGTAAAACTGCAGCTGCGTGCCTTTGAGAGAGAAAAAAAAGGAATTCAACACGTAGGTGACACATATGAGGGCAGGAGCAGGATTGGTTTGAAAAACAGGTGAGAGATCTACTGGGCAACTGTCAAAGGAGCCGCAACACACACTCTCTCAGTGTGTGTGTGTGTGTGTGTGTGTGTGTGTGTGTGTGTTTCAGGTTTCACTTTGCACATTTCCATCATATCAAAATTTTGCACACTGCACACGATTTACTTGAGTTTCGCGATATTATGGTTTGTGATCTCAATTAATCAATAGTTTACATGCAAAGATTTGTGACAGCAGTGGTTCATTTTTTGTGCTAGATAGCAGTGCTGTTCTCATTGCATATAAAAGTAAACTTTTTTAACTCAGGTATACATGTGGTTCTGTGTTCTTTACACAGACAGTTTTCCTAAAATTGGATTAAAAATTGCAATACATCACCTTGCTTACAGTCTCGCAATTTATCAAGTCATAATCCGTGTTATGATATGTATTGTATCGCCAGATTCTTGCTAATACACAGCTTCCGACATACATTCCCTCCTTAACCTCCCTCACATGGCACTACTGGAGCTTCTCCTCCATAGCCCATACCAACACCTCGACCACAGGCCAGGCCAGGCCAGGCTACCGGCCTTCTCCTCCTCCTGCATGGCCCATCCCAACACCTCGACCACAGGCCAGGCCAGGCTACCAGCCTTCTCCTCCTCCTGCATGGCCCATCTCAACACCTCGACCACAGGCCAGGCCAGGCTACCGGCCTTCTCCTTCCTCTGCCTGGGTCAGAGGTCAGAGACTCTCACATGTGTGGCCAGTGGAGAGAGAGAGAGAGAGAGAGAGAGAGAGAGAGAGAGAGAGAGAGAGAGAGAGGGTTTCTGAGGCGCTGAAACAGGACTGAGATGTGTGCTATCAGCCCCAGCGACTGACTAGCCCAGCCCAAAGTGGAGCAGGAAAGAGGTGCCACCGACCTGAAACAAAACGCCGGCATTGTGTGTGTGTGTGTGTGTGTGTGTGTGTGTGTGTGTGTGTGTGTGTGTGTGTGTGTGTGTGTGTGCATGCGCGTGTGTCTTGTCTAGGGGTGGATGATGGCCTCAGATAGCGGCACAAAAGATCTGCCCTTCCTTTTCAGAGGAGAGAGAAAAGTTTTCGTTTCATTAACTCAAGACTAAAGCGTAATTATCTCCCCATAGACCTTAATCACCAGCAGACGGATAATGGAACAGAGTGCTCTTTCCACTTCAGTCATTCAACTTCTTTTTGGTTTGGTTGGTTTTTTTTCCCCTCTTTCTTTTTCCTTCCTTCTCCTCCCTTCCCATCCTCATCTCATTCCCTATCCCACCCCCCTTTCAGATAAGATTAACCAATCAAATAATGGCAACCGATAGTGGGCGAGGGGCAAAGGAGAAGGAAAAATACAACTTTCAAAAAATGGCCTCTGTTGTCAAAGCAACAAAGCCTTGAATGTTATCTCTTGAAACAGTGAACTCTTGCTGCCAGGGGGAAAAGCGGTTCCCTTGGCCTTGCTGTGCCATATCTGCCCCCTATTCCTGCCTCTTCTCTGTCTCAGAGGGGGCAAAAGTGAGGATGAGCGTAAGGGGTGAGGGCAGACTCTGTGTGCTCCCTCGGTTCAGCAGGGAGCGCGTGTGATTTCGCCATGTTTGAAATTAAAATCAAGTTGAACGTAAACAGAGCATTTTAGAATTGCATACGATATCAGAACGTGACTCCGAGCGCTTGAAGGTGCCTGTAATACCAGCCCCTCTCAGGATGAGTCTCTGAATGATTCCGTGTAAAAAGAGCGTGTGAAAGAGAGGAGTGTGTGTGTGTGAGTGTGTGTGTGTGAGTGTGAGAGAGAGAGAGAGAGAGAGAGAGAGAGAGAGAAACACAGAGGGAGACAAAGGGAGAGAGATAGAGAGAGGGTGTAGGAGAGAGAAAGAAAGAGAGAAACTCTAGATTTAATTAGCTAATAAAAATAATTGCCATTAGCAAAATCTCATCGAAGGGTTTTGAAGCATTTGCCAGGAAGGGGGGTTGGTGTGTGTGTGTGTGTGTGTGTGTGTAAAAAGAGCCTTATTTTGGTGAAGGCCAAAGACAAAGGATTTTTAAAAGCAGAAACTTGCAGGGCATCAGTCTTTCCATGCACTGACACGGAGGTCGACTTAATTAGACTATTGTCATTTTAATCAGGCCAGCTTCGCAGCCATCCCTTCCCCTCAAAAGAGCCGGCGGACTTTTAAAAACGGCACTCGTCGGGGCCTGCGGTCTCGGGCAGAGAGTGCGGACTGGTGCTTTCACGGGAGCCGAGCTTTAATGAGCCAACGCTGAGGAAACAAAGGCGCCTGGAGTATCACCAGGGGAAAGCACTCGCCTTTCCCCCCTCCCCACTCACGCCTCTGTTCATTTGAAAATAATTTAAATATCAAATATTTGAAATAATTTGCTTCTCCCTAGCTATCAGATACCGAAAAGAGTGAGTCTTTCATGTCTCCTTTATTATGCTCTTAAACCGGAATTAAAATTCCGGGAGAGGAAGAGAAAAAAAATACCATCAAATGTGATCGCATTTCATTGAAGTGGCTGCCAATTATTCTCATGTAATGACTTGCTTTCAGACCTCTCTCATTGTCTTATGTACCATTTCACAAACAATTATGCAATGCAAACATAAAAAGGCCATCTATTTGTCCTAACAACTAAAACCAATTGGAAACCACAAACTGACAGAACCCATATCCTACACACTCACACACACAGAGGGAGGCGTTTGGAATCTGAACTTAGGAGCATCCTGAAGAGTCAAATAAGACAATGATCACACACACACACACACACACACACACACACACACCCACCCACACACACACACACACACCCATGCGCATGCAGACACACAAACCTACTTAATCTATAGAAGCAAGCAGTTGCTAAAACAAACATGCTGTGAGACTCAGATCAGTGTCTATCCTCAGCAAAGGGGTAATTTAAACTGCCTAGGCAAATGTATTCAGTTACGCTATCTTAACGAGCTTTTGTGATTGTAGTACTCCGTAACCAAAGACGGTTAGGGACATACAGACGTGGACAAAATTGTTGGCACCCTTCTTTTAAAGAAGGAAAAACCCACAATTGTCCCTGAAATAACTTGAAACTGACAAGCTCCAGTTTTGTCTCATCTGTCCAACAGGACATTCTCCCAGAAGCCCTGTGGCTTGTCAATATGCATTTTGGCAAATTCCAGTTTCGCTTTTATATGATTTGCTTTCAACAGTGGTGTCCTCCTCGGTCGACTTTGGCTCAAACAGCGACTGATGGTGCGATCTGGCACTGATGTACCTTGACCTTGGAGTTCACCTCTAATCTCTTTGGAAGTTGTTCTGGGCTCTTTGGTTACCATTCATATTCTCAGTCTCTTCAATTTGTCATCAATTTTCCTTTTGCAGCCACGTCCAGGGAGGTTGGCTACAGTCCCCTGGACCTTAAACTTCTGAATAATATGTGCAACTGTAGTCACAGGAATATCAAGCTGCTTGGAGATGGTCTTATAGCCTACCTTTAACATGCTTGTCTATAATGTTCTTTCTAATCTCCTGAGACAACTCTGTCCTTAGCTTTCTGTGGTCCATGTTCAGTGTGGTACACACCATGATAACAAACATCACAGTGACTACTTTTCACCCTTTAAATAAGCAGACTGACTGATTACAAGTTTGAAGAAGCCTGTAATGCTAATTAGAGGACACACCTTAGTCCCTATGGTCAAATTATTTTAAATCTTTTCTAGGGGTACCATCATTTTTGTCCAGGCCAGTTGAATTAGTTTATTTTTTTTATTATTCTGTTGAACCACAATTCAAAAGCAATGTTTGATTTTCATTAGTTAATTGTCAGTACATTTTTATTTATTATTAATTTAGTCAGTTTCAAGTTATTTCAGTGACCATTGTGGCTTTTTCTTCCTTTAACGGAAGGGTACCAACAATTTTGTCCACGTCTGTATGTGGATCATCAACAAAGTACTCTAATCACAGTGCTGTGGTGAGTTCCTAAGTGTGAGGAGTGAGAGTCTCGTCCAGAAGTGTGCATTTACACAGCTGAAGGGCTGAACAATTAATTGGCCTTAAACCACTCCAAATGCTAATTTGATGAATTGATGAGCATGAAATCTCAAACCATTAAAGAGAGTTCAAAGACATCCAGGCCGTCTGGGAGAACATAAACTCACAGATTTTGCAATGATGCAATAATAAACAAACAAACAAACAAACAAACAAACAAACAAAAATAGTTTTTCTTCTCTGACGACAGACACAATGGGGCAGGTCTTCTGTCTGGACCAAAGGGGTCATCCTACCACTCTAACCAGCTGACCAGAGCCCCCCTCCGCTGGGTCACAGCGTGGCCCTGGAGCGTGGCCCTGGAGCCTGCTTCTCTATTCCCTCAGTCAGGACAAGAGACAGAAGCCCTGGACAGCTTCATGCAAACTCCTGCTCTTCCTCCAGCCCTTTCCACCATATCTATTTATGATTATATTAATAGGTCTATAAGTTAATAGTTTTCAACATTGATGATAAATATTTCAGAGAGTTTTAATATTAATTTGATCAGATATTAACTTCATTCAATAATTCAGGGCATGCAAATCAATTATTCAATACAAAGAATGATCAGCGAAACGTTGGAAGACAGTCCGACCCGACCAGTAAGCACTGGGCACAAATCAAAAATCTTTCAAACATGATCCCTGAAAAGCCTTCAGAGTTGTAAACATCCCCCAACTTTCTGACGGACTAATCTTGTCAGATGACAAGTAGAAGTCTGTGACATACACATGGAGCTAATTGCCGTGGAAACTGCACCGGAAATCTTGCCTCGTTTAAAAGAGGTCTTCCCTGGCTCAATCCAGACCACTCCGACTGAGGTAGTGGAAACACAACAGGTTGTGTCCATCAGATTCAGAGTTTATTAAGAGCAACCTGGTTAAAGAAAAAAAAACAAGTGGTTTAACAGGGTCAGGTGAAGAAGTGAAGTTCCTCGTTTGTCAGACAAGCAAATGTTGGGTGCTAAAGACAATCGCTTCCATTTTGTTGAAGTCTTCTTGAGCCTAATGGAGTGTAAACCCAACCTCCTGTACTCCAATGCCAAACGGGCTCAGAAGAATGAATGAAAAGTTACTCAAACTCTCATTTTTCCCCAATCATAGTAGGGTTGTCAAAGAATGACAACTTTTGGAACAAAAGGGCTGACGAAATCTCCAAATTTGAATCTTTTTAAAATATACATATTCTCCGAGCCGCCATCGCCGCCAAATGATTGGAAATATGACCCATTTGGCTGCGCAGCTTTTAAGACAAATGAATACAGATATTTCATTGAGATGTAAAGTCGAGGCAGATAACCAATTAATCAAACTGCTGGACAATGACACCAGCTAAATTTAAACACTGGCAGAGGAAGGGGGAAAAAAGTGCCCTTCTGCGGTTCTTTTTCCTTAAATTATTCAGCGCGGCGCTGTTATTACGTAGCATATAGAATTAAAAATCGCTGATTCCACTTAATTACGCCTCTCATTGATACTAACTACAGATGTCACAGCTTGCGTGGGCCATATTTCACTATGTTTAACCCTGTCAAACAGTCCAAGGGACTTCCTCGCCTCATCCTTCTCTTCTTCCCTCTTTCTCCCCTTCCCTCTTTTCTCTCCTTTCTTCACAACCCCACTCCTGCCCTCCCCCATTTCCAGCCGCCCAACAACGCACTCCAATCCTCGCGCACTCTCCGCCAAAAGTGTGTTTTTGCCCCAGATAGGGGAGTGACATTGTTTAATTTGGGTGCAACATGTGCTTCTGAGAGAGGAGATGTAAAACAAACACCAGCTCCTCTCCATCACAATGGCCACCTTTGTGTCGAGCGTTCCAAAAGAGAAAAGACAGCGTTTGGGAAGCGCAGGGCTCACACTGACGGCAAGCAAAGTTGACTTTGACTCATCCATTCCCACACACACACACAACACACACACACACACACACACACACACACACACCAGCCTCCTGATGTATGAGAGGGGGGAGGTTGCTTAGCTCCACTCCACATCTTCAGTGGGCCCCGACCTGAGGAAACTGTGTGAAGCTCAATTCAGCCTGGAAAAGCATTCGCAAACAGGACCCCAGCGCTCCAGAGAAAAGGCCTCTTTGTGTTTATGAACAACACACTGTTTAAATAACACATACACGAAAGACACACAGAGACACACACACACACACACACACACACACACACACACACACACACACACACACACACACACACACACACAAATAATGTACAGGTTTCAGAAGGTAAAAAAAAAACAGCAGCAATTACAGCAGACTATGGCAAGGCTTTGGAACACAGGAGAACAAAGGTTTTTTTTTTTTCACGTGTCACTTGTCAAGTTTCCAATGGGCCGCCACGCCGTCCCTGTTCCAGGTCATCCTTGGCAACAAATAAGGTTGTATGCAAAGCGCCAAGCCACACAGGCATCAAATTGTTTTTGATTATTATTTGAATATTAAAATAAGTCACTTTAGATCTAGATATTTGGAGGCAATTTCCATAAGGTTGCATGCCGGAAGAACACACAAGGCCAGCGACACATAAGCAAGTAACAGGTGGTATTACCAAGGGGGTGTAGTTGCACAACAACGCAATCTCACGAGTTGGTTCGATTTGGTTACATTTGTTTGGGTGATAACCACCGTGCACCACCACCCCCGGCCCACTCATAACCTTCAGACAAATGAGACAGGTCCGCAAGAGTCCATTTTCATACAACAGCAGGGTTAACGGTACAAGCAGACAACACAAGTGGCAAATGGGAGTTCATCCAGTCTACACACACACACACACACACAATAACGAGGCCATATGCAATGAGCTATTCATTTTGAGTGCTACTGTACTGACTTCTCTCTCTCCTTTGTGTGTGCGCATCCTCACTCCTACTGTGTGTGTGTGTGTGTGTGTGTGTGTGTGCATCCTGTGGCTGTAAGCGGGACGGCCTGGCCAGTTAGTTATAAATGCCAGCCCACACCATTTGCTTAGCAGGTTGAAGAGATTCGCAGATTAGACTACAATGGATATCGCCAACAAATGCAGCCCCGTACGAGCAACGTCTGCTTGTCGCTTGTCTCTCCTGCACAACTGTAAACTAGAGTGGCGGTTTTGCATAGAGGACAGAACAAGTGCAGCTTTGATCTTTCCATTTCAGAGAGTCATTTGGAGAGCCCCGACTGTCTGTCTGTCTGATCGTGTATTGGTCTGACTGCTTGAAACCACCTCTTTTTTTTTACTGAGAACTAGCTCGATCGTAAGACGTGCAATGAATGCAATGCCACAGTGTGTCAGCAAATCATGAAACCGTCGGTCAAGAGGCAAATCAGTCACTTTGTGAAGGAATCCTGTGTACCTGCCAGGGATGATTGCCAGGATGCCAGGTGTTTTATGGTGGCAAGGGCAGGATGTGGCCAGGCCTGGTACCCGCAGGCAGGCAGTCACAGGCCTCATCCTGCCAGCAGCTATGGTTACCTCCACAGCGGCGTGCAGTATGTACACGTGTACATGTGTGTGTGTGTGTGTGTGTGTGCACGCGTGTACATGTGTGTGTCTGGAGGCCAGTGGGGACCTCGGTGGGAACACGTGGTGCTGTCCTTTACGCCTGTGTTCTGTTTACTCCACGACTCCGCAAATATGTGTATGATATTCTCATACACAGTCAGATGGATATTTCTCTCATTCACCTTTTCTCATTTCTCCCTCGCTCTCTCTCTTTCTCTCTGAGCAACAGTTCCACAAAAGTCAAGTACAGCTTTCTGACCCCACTAATACGGTCCTGACGGCAAAAAAAATGTGCTGTGTGTATACATGAGTGTCTACACTCACACACACTACACTGTGTGTGTGTGTGTGTGTGTGTGTGTGTGTGTGTGTGTGTGATTTCACACACCACCACCATGCCAATTGTGCAATACACTCGAAGAGAGGCCCTACCGCCGTGTTGAGGAAAAAAGAAAGCAGCTGACACTTGAGGGCTCTACAGAAAAACCTAATAGAATGCCCTACAGAAGAACCTTCTAGAATGCCCTACAGAAGAACCTTCTAGAATGCCCTACAGAAGAACCTTATAGAATGTCCTAGAGAAGAACCTTCTAGAATGCCCTACAGAAGAACCTTATAGAATGTCCTACAGAAGAACCTAGTAGAATGCCCTTCAGAAGAATCTAAAAGAATGCGCTTAAGAAGAACCTAGTAGAATGTCCTACAGAAGAACCTAAAAGAATGCCCTACAGAAGAACCTAATAGAATGCCCTTCAGAAGAACCTAATAGAATGCCCTTCAGAAGAACCTAATAGAATGCCCTTCAGAAGAACCTAATAGAATGCCATAAGCCTCCCTAACTCACCTTCACATCACACTAACGTTCAGCAATTAGTCCCCAGTAAGTACAAGGACTGAAACTCTCCGCTGCATACAAAGTACTTTCAAAACCTCCGACTGACAAAATTTGGTGGTTTGTTTCACAATGGAGCTTGGTGTGAACAGAGGCAGTGATTAGAGTGCAATTTAAGAGCTTTCAGCCATCACAGCGAAACCTTGTTCTCCAAGGCTGCAGGTAAAGCTGCAAACGACAGCCTTTGAGGGCCAGTCAGTCATTCTCAACTAATGTACAACTCAGCCAAAGAGTTGGCTTGGCTGCATCAGGCAAGCGTACGTGTTTGTAAGGTAGAGGGGAAGACTACCGGTTTTTAATCATCTTAATTACTGCACGTGTGAATTTGATTAGAAAGCTCTCAGAAGCGGTATACAGTTTGAACTAATCCTTCTGTTTTCTGTGATTTATGATTACACCAAATATGCTATCCATTCAATCAAGTTACAAATAATTGCTTATCTCACTGCTCATCCATGTGTAATGGGAATGGATTAGTTCAATGTATCCAGTTTGTTAGAGGAGAAATTCTTCTCTGAGGCTGTTTGTTACATCTAACTGTCATGCATTTAAAGCATCATCATAGAGGCAAACAAATATCTGATTTGCGTTCAGTAAAACATTGTTGTCGGAAAAAAAAAAACCAGCCGAGATCTATTTCCATAAGTGTCATAAGCACAACTGTCTATGTAAATACTTTACTCCTTTATGGGGGTGGGGGAAAGAGAGCTAAACTGCTCATTTACATGATCAAATGACAGCATTTACATTCATCTTTTCCACTTACTATCAATCCAGAGCTCCACAAGCACAGCTTTGCAAACAAGCCCGTCTTAAAAGAATGAGTAAAAAGATCTTTCTTAGGGTTCCTCAGTGCATTTTATGCATCTTACTCCAATACGTCTCTTTCTGTCTCTCACTATGTCTCTCTCTCACTTTGGCATTTTGTTTGCCTCAGTTGATATTGTTAAGCCCAGACGAAGGAAATGCAATTGTTTAAAAGAAGCACTTGACAATTATAAACACGCCTGAGCGGCATGACGCCATGCTCTCATCTCTACGTTCTCTAAGAGCAGGTGAATTCCAAACGGATCAGGCCCCGGATCTCGTCTGGATCCTGGTGCTGATGCCGTCTGCTTTCTAGAAGGAAACTACACACTGATCTTTTTCCGTCCGTCAGCGTTCAGATGCCATCTAACACACATCTTAGCGATGTGCCTGTTTGCCACATTATGCCCCATTTTCAAGCCAACGCAAATTGAGCTCCACTGGAAATATGGCTGCTGTTGTCATTCCATAGGAATTGCTAGAGCAACAGAGAGTGAGTCTTCATGTAGATTCACTGCTCATCACTTCTGGTCACCGGGGAAGAGTCAAATCTGACATGACACGACACGACGGACACAAATTAAAGTGTGTTCCTTGAACTTTGAAATACCCAAAGTTAGTTCCCTAATTAAAAGTCCCCTTGTGTATCTACCATAGTGCAACCTTACAACCCACAAATCTACCTGTGGTAGACAAGATATGTCATACACATTACAAAGCCTAAAAGTCTGAAATGGATTTTATGCCTCGGCTGCCATTTTCCTTGCCTGGAATTATGTGCTGGTCAGGCTAAGACTGACCTCCACAGCCCTGGCAGCTTATGTTAGCTTTGACGACACAGTCAAGTTTTCAATGGGCTCCAAATGTATCCTCTGTTCCTTCGGTATCATCCCGAGTCTAAATCTCACAGCTGTGAGAGTTTTAGCAGCGACAACAAAGTGCAGTTCAAGGTTGCAGCCGGCTTTCTGTCTCTGGGCTGCTTCCAAAAGCAAGTGAACTCGGCTGGGCGAAAGGTGAATTTGTCTTCAATAGACAGATACAATAACTTAACAATCTAAATTAGATCGGTGCTCAAAGGTTAAGTATTCAATATTGTTATGCCGATGTCCATGCAAGGGGAAGGAATAATGCTGTTTTCCGTCCTTAGTGACAGATATACAACCAGTTAGCCTATAACCCTTAGTAGAAAAACACACACACACACACACACACACACACACACACACACACACACACACACACACACACACACACACACACACACACACACACACACACACACACACACAACAGCTAAGCCAACATTTCTGTTCCATGTGAAAGCCCTGGGTTTATCACTCAAGGTCAAAAATGTCTGTTTACAGTACACAAAAAGTTTTGAAATAGTTTGGTGTAGTGGTGTCTGCTGATAGTCTCTGTTTGTTTATGGTGTGCTTACACAACACACTGGGTGTAAATGGCTTAAGACACCAAGGTTCAGAAATGCACTCACGGC
Source organism: Clupea harengus (assembly GCF_900700415.2). Classification (NCBI taxonomy): domain Eukaryota; kingdom Metazoa; phylum Chordata; class Actinopteri; order Clupeiformes; family Clupeidae; genus Clupea; species Clupea harengus. The sequence continues at coordinate 1,025,168 of NC_045156.1, forward strand.
TCAAAGCAACCTTGAGAGTTTGTCAGCGATACATTAGAAGGGACAACACATTAAAAAGCTATTCAGAAGGCACTAGAATACACTACCAATGCTATGAGCACAAGCAAGTCTACAATCGAAACAGGAATTTGACTTATTCCTAACACAACAAAAAAATAGGACTGAGATCTGCCAAAAAAGCAGCTGATGATGAAGTTCAAGGAGGCAACTGTGGAAATGGTAAACCAACCCTCAGTACTTAAAAAAAAACACACACATTTCAGCGCTAATTATTACCCATCTACAGTCAATCATTTCAAATATATACCATATAACCTGTTAACCCTTAGCAAGTAAAACAGCATGTGTCATGAAGGGACAAATGCTAACTCTACACTGTGGCTTCAATGGCAATGCACCTGTATCATTCAGTACACTGTGTGAGCAATGGAATGGAAACAGAAGTTAGCACTGTGCAATGGAGAAGAGACAGAATGTACCTGACAGAAGGCACTGTCTAGTATGATGAGAGACACTTACTGTACTGTGATCCCTGGCTCCACAGGATGTGACCACTGGAGTCCTCTGGCTAGTGAAAGACACAGCAGGTGAGAGAGAGAGATAGAGAGAGAGAGAGAGAGAGGCAGGCAGAGGTGGAAGAGGGGAGGGAGAAAGACAGAGAGACAGGCAGAGAGAGAGAGAGAGAAAGTGAAAGGCAGGAGGAAAAGAAGGAAGAATTAGACAAGCTCCCTTTACAAATGAGGAAATCCACCAGGTCCAGCCAACCAGTCATCAGTGGCTCTTTGCTCTACATACAGTAACGCAGAGGAGCAAATCCTCTAATTACCCTCCATCCCCCAGTATTGTGATAGCTTCATCTCAAGACAATCAAAGCTACATTTATTTCAGATGACTGAAAAAAGAAAGACAAGGCAGGCAGAGACAGAAAGAGAGAGGTCACTTTGAAACAATCCCACATTTAAAGCCTACAAATTTCACTGGATTCAGCTGAGCATATTTTCCTTTTAATATATGTAGGTACCTTATTTAGCATCTTGGAGCAAAATTCCCTTGATTACACAAATAATGGCACATCCAGAAAACTGTAATTGAGTTCAAATTGATTCTAGCACTGTTCTAATTGCATTTAAACACCGCTCGTCCCTGACCGTGGATCCGCCGCCTCTTAATTACTGCCCTCTGAAGGCAAATCCCTGTGGAGCAGGGGTGGGGAAAATAAAAATAGTGTAAGTTTTACGGCACGTTGTTAAAATGACCTATAAACTTTTTTTTTTTTTAATTCAGTCGAAATGAAACCCCAGCAGACCAGGCCTCGAGAACACACAGATCACGGAAATAGCTTGTTCTGAGCATTGCACGGCCCTCGCACATAAACGCCAAAGATTAACATGAACCCCCAGCGGCTCAATGCTGTCATTCAGCCTCTTTCACCGGCACCCGTCACCACCACCGCACTCAACAACCAGCACCCCCCCCCGGCCCTTCTCTCTGCTCTCACTCCACACTCCACACTCCACACCCCCCCCCCCCCCCCCCCCCCTCCTCTCCCTTTCTCCAGTTTTCCGCGCTAAAGGGAAGGGAAGGCAAAATGTGTTTCCTGCGCTGGAGAGAAGCAGGAGAGGTGGAAAAAACACCATCCTGCCCCCTTGGACCACTGCCTGTCCGTATACACCCCCCCCCCCCCCCTCGCCGGACAGAACCCGCACACACACACTAGCCGCCACTGGACCCTTTCTTGCCGAGGCAGCAGGAGTTCCCCGAGAGGTGGGGGTTGGGTGGGTGCGTCTGCCAACTCAAACAGGGGGCCCTTCTCTGAGGGCCGGGAAGAGGAGCGCAGGCCTGCGGACGGCTTCCTGAGGGCTTGCAGCAGCTGGAGAGGGCCTGGATAAAGGTACGCAGAATGTCAGCGCTACTGTAAACTCACCACCCTGCCCCAGTCAGCAGGACGCTCCAAATCAAAGGAGAGGCAACCCCACCTAAAACACAACAGCATTGTTGCAGTTTTTCCCTCTTTTTACTCCCACCACCCAAAACCGCCCCCACCTCCCCAACACCAATGCCATCCCCGTCCAACATTTCCCACGAATCACAAAAGCGGAATACAAAAAAAAACAAATATAAAAGAAAGAGAGAGAGGGGAGAAGGCAATCCGCTTTTTCCGCCATCTTGCCAAACAAAATGCCAGGAGACCAGGAGTGACATTCAGCTGGCGGTTTAAAAATACAGACGCTTTGAAAGTGATTAGTCTTATTTTATTGTTGAGCGCCTGACACAGGAGAGGAAACCAGAACAATCAATCCGACTGCTATTTTCTTCCAGCTGAATTTAGAAACACTAATTAGTTTTGCTCTCATAAACCCAACCTGAAAACTGGCAATTAGAAACTGTGAAGTAGGAACGTGCTGAAGAAACAAGCACTTGAAGGAGGGAAAGAAGGAAGTGGGAAAAAAAGGAAAAGAAAGAAGAAAAAAAACGTTATCTTCCCTCAATTACAGCCTCACAATCACCTCCCTCAAAGTCATTCAGATGCACTAACCCAGAAACACTCAAAAACTCAGAGAGAGAAACATATCGCATATGGTCAAGGACTACAACCATAGTTAAGTCTTCAGATGTGGATGGTTCCGAAGCGGGTCCAGAGGGAGGCTTGAACCTACCCAGGTCAGTATAGCAGACAGGGCCACCTGGCTGACCACACTGGCAGCTGGGGCCCAGGGTGGACCGACAGAGGCCCCAACCAGTACTTCCTCCCAGCTGGGCTTTTCCACCCACAGAATCAGTCCGAGAGAGGAGTTTCCTCTTTCAGCTGTGATGCAAGAGGCACCCGAAAGCAAACGGTTTAATATAAACAAACAAGACAAAAAAAAAAAAGCTGTGGCTTGGTTCTTTGTTTGGCTGGGGGTTGTGGGTGGGAGGGGTGCAGGGATGGGGAAGGGATGACTTTATTTTTTTGCTTGTTGAATTTGCCTGGCAAGTGGCAAGTTGTTATGTGCAGGGATGTCATAAGAAATTAATGACAAAAGTTGTGAAAATTGTCTTCAGGAATTTTTGCCGTCGTCCCAGGAGCACGTGCGGGAGGAGGGGTCTTTCATCACTGTCCGCCTGAAGACTGATGGCCTGTCAGCGGCTCCTTCTCCTCCTCCTCCTCCTCCTCCTCCTCCTCCAGCTTGGGCCTGGGAGGTGGCTAAGAAACGGGGTCTGGGCCGGGGGCAGCGGCTCTTCCAGGCCCCAGCTCCCTCTCTCTTTCTCTCCCTCTCTCTCTCTCTCTTTTTCTTTTTGCCGTGGAGCAATTCTCAGATGCCAGGTCGCTGCCAACGTCCTTGCAGCTGGTGGCGGAGAGGCCAGGAGGTTCACGCTAACCGCCGCGTGTAACTGCGCTGAACATCTGCTCATGAATGAGCGCGCTGCCCACCCAACTCAGCGCCCGTTCCAGGCCCCGGCTGATGAAAAATTCAACGCACCTCTTACCCCCACCTCACCCCAACCACCACCCCACCCCACCCTCTTTCGCTGGCACACTTGTTTTTGCGCTACTCTCCTGAGCCCGGGCCGAATTATATTAAGAGAGTTTCAGCACGGCGGCGGGCGTATCGCAGAGAACAGCTGGCACTGAAAAGAGATCTGCTGCTGCTCTCTCCCCGAGCTCCGGGACTCCACACCGGATCTGCCTTTCCCTACCCCATTTGTCCTTGAAGTAAGAGGGAGGAGACGTGGGCTGGGGCGGTGGGGCGGTGGGGCGGGCAGTGAAACCGCCCAGGTAATAAGAAGAAAGCAGCAACTACATTTAGCTGATTACTCCCAACGTCCAGATGCAGATGATGTCTTTAAAGTATGAAATTCACCGAAAACAATTAACACCAGGATGGCATCAGCCAACCGGCTTCTCCAGAGGCTTCCTGGCTATCTTCATGGCTGATAAACTAAGGGTCAGAGGCAATACTGAGCAGACATGTGCCTGTCACTGCACCTGAATGAAGAAGCCTAAAAAATTACGAACTATAAAACTTCATCACTGAGTCCCACTGGGCATTGGGACTCATTAACTCCCCCAGATATCATGTTAGATGGTGATTGAGATAACACCAGATTTGGAATGATTTCCTTGAGTTGCACAGCTTAATATATTTTACTGGATTTCAGTCTTCCTAACTGCTCCAGCAAACATACGTGGGCCCCGCGAGTGTGGAAACCTAAAACCAATGCAGTCTGAGTCATAACGTGCCGTGATACAAACATCTTTGTTTGAACCGTCTGAGAGATGCCTTGGGTTTAGGGAAGTAGGCATTTCTTACAGTCAAAAATAAATGATTACTTAACATCCCACAATTTCACTTCTGCCTTTGATTACATGAAAAAAACCTTAATTTCATCCATCTGTTGATGTAGACAAGAATCTCTAAGGAAGTAGCATGCTAAATTAAATGAGCAAAGGTTAAATGAGAAGCCAATCAGGCACAACTACAGCTATTCTAATGCCAACACATGATTGTTTATCAGCCTATAAAAAACAGACACACACTGTCACTCACAAATCACGACTTCCTGTGAGATGGTATTGCACTGTTTCAAAGTGTTGCTCAATAAACAGCAATCATTCGCAATACTAATCTCTACTGAATGATTTGCTACAGTATGATTAAGCAACATAACAACGGTGTGGCCAATATATATGGACATTATATGTAAATACTGGCACTTTGTAAGTAAAGTCCAATTACTGGAAAACAAATACATAATTAGCATATATTGTGTATATATAAGGGATATCAGTGAATCAGCAAACCTTATCTGCCATTTTTATTAACATACCTCTTCACATACATAGAGGCAATCCATCAATCCACTCCGAAATATTCACAAAACTACAAAGCCGTGACAAGAATAGGAACAAATCTATGTCAAGAGAACTTCTAAACAAGGATGCCATGTGACACCAGCTGTTGTTGTGTACGACTCCCCAAACTGCACACCTCCTCAATGACCGAGCAGGGTTGATGGATTAATGAAGACAGGTCTCCAGAAGATAAACAAAGACAGCACTGATCTCCGATCAGTCCACATCACCAAAACTTCCAAAACAATGCCAAAACAAGCCCTCCAAGCAGTTGTGACTTAACAACAGAGGTGGCAGACAACAAAATTACATTTTTATTAAAAGTCGGCATTTAAGATTTGTTTTTCCAATATGACAACCATCAGATAGCGTGGTATACTCTTATCTCTTTTTAATACATCGCGGCTCAGGGTTGTCAGTTTGAGACGTCCTCGATTAAAAAAAGGGTAAATATGTCTGCTTACCTCAAACACAAGTATTGTTGACACTTAGATATAATTTTCGGCGGGGGGATCCTAATGAAAACACTGTGGGGGTAATATAGGGCTTTTAATGAGAATCCTTCACTGCTACCAGACCTGGGTGCGATAGCCGTAATGCATGGCTCCTCTTTTTAATAAAATAATTGTTGCAGTTATTAAAGATGAATCTCATCAAGAGGCGAGATGACAAAATAATTCATTACCAAAACCTGGGCTTTAAATAGCTGCAAATTAAATTTCTCCACAAAATATGCTTCTAGATAAATGGGATCGTTATTTCATATAAATATTGGATTTACTCTGTCCTTGAAAGGGAAAGAAAAGGGATATGTCCATTAAAAGTTTTAAGGGAGCAGTAGTTTATCAATCGAATGAGCATTTTCTGCTTAAGCATGGCAACATACATGGTCATTTGGGACAAATTATCAAAAGCAAATTACAGCAAAAATCCTCACCCTACTTCCTTTTTCCTATTCAAAGGCAGCAAACAATTCATAATACCTTCTCTGCTGGTGTATGAGAATCTTAAATGGTGTATGGGCATCCTAAATGCCGTTTGTGCCACTGGCCTTGAAGCTCTGAGGTTGTGTGTGTGTGTGGTGAGTCAGAGGATGGCAAGCGTTGAAAACATGGAACATCTCCAGAAGAATACCAAATAAGATCACAGCTTAGTAGCCCTTTCTGTCCTCCTTGCATTCTTTTTCCAACAAATGAATTATTGAATTCTGTATCCAACTAACCTCAATACATTCTACATAAGCTTCATTTCCATGTATTCATGTGTGGTGCGCTTTTAACCAACTATGGCCCTGAGCCATATAAATGTAGTAACCCTTGTAAGAAGTCACTGATATTAATGATCACAGCATTAACAAAGCTCAAATCAGTAAGTGTGAACTGGTATCAAATTACAAAAGGCACAATAACTGTTAGGTCTACACACTACAATTAATCAGTGACTGCTACCTGCAACAAATGCAGAGACTATATTAAGAGCCGTGAAATGCTCAGTACAAATCCCAGGTGAAGCTTAAGTGTCAAAGTGCAGAATGCTTTATGTGTATTTTGGTTCCATCTTATAGATTTCACACCTAACCCCACCCATACCTTGCTCTAGGATGTATACATATTCAGCAGAGCGCACTTTGACTGACAGCATGGAAACTTCCCAGCATGCCTTTTAACCTGCTGGTACCCTCCCCCGCTCTATCTCTCCTCAGCAGGATGCGGAGGAAATGGTTTATTAAGATCGCAGAGAAGTAAAGAGCGCCCGTGACTTACTGGCTGCATTACTGTCTAAACGGCAAAGTTATTTAGACCAATAAAACTCTAATATATTGTTTGAGTGGAATTACACTCAAGTTATCTCCCCCTTAATAACATCATGGGAACCCCAGATGCTGTTTGGATCGATAAAGCCCATTACAAGTACAGGCCTCAACAAATGCTCACGCCGGCCCCTGACGCAGTGAAATAATGCTGCCTGGCAGGGGAGGGGGGGGGGGGGGCACAGAGGCCTCCGCTATTAAATAATATGCTCCTTCACGTCTAATCATAAACAACCGGCTAGGGTGGAGAAGGTGGCGGGGAGCTTCAGTGTGTTTAATATCCAGCGCATTGAGATTGGGCAGGCCCTGATGGGGGACTGCTGGAGCGGGGGGGTGTTGGGGTTAGAGTGTTGTGGCTTCGCCGGGATGATGTCAGGCTTGACCCGTGGCTGGAGCGCTAGCCTTCGTCTCTGTCTGAGGGCTTCCTGTCGGGAAAAGGGAGCAGCCCTACAACGTTTCTGGTCTCCACCCCAGTGCTCTTTCCCTGACCGCAACTCTCCATTTCTTTCTCTCAGTCACTCTCCCTCCCTCTCTCTCTGTCACTCACTCACTCTCTCAGTCGGTTACTCTCACGGTCTTGCTACCTATAATGATTCACCCTTCTTTGTTCTCTTTCTGTCCCATGCTGCTCCCTGCATCTAAAAAATAAATTAAAAAAATCAACCAAATTGAGAAAACAAGAACAAAAAAGAAATGTGGCATACATGGTCAACAGATGGAGTCAGGCCAAAACCCGTCCAATTTCTTTTCATAAACAAAAGTGACAGACATCGTCTAAATACCGCCAAAGAACCTCCAATAACAAGCCATATTTCATGGTTTATTCCTCAGCTGCCAGGGATAGATATACACCATTATTCACCTTACAGAAGCACTTACTTCTGCGGGTGTCCACCAGGTGCTGCACTAAATCACCAAGCACAGGCATGTGCCCATCAAGTAAGAGGGCGGGACACCAATCCTCCCACAGACCATGTGTGGGAGACAATTGTACATGCCCGCACACACACACACACACACACACACACACACACACACACACACACACACACACACACACACACACACACACACACACACACACACACACACAGTGTAGCCACACACATGCATGCACAGACACACATGGTACCCACACACACACACACACACACACACACACACACACACACTGTACCAACCCAAAATAGATGCATGTAGCCTTTGCTATTAGTCATACTGAATTCCAGAGTGCGCTGAAGATACCAATGAAATGCAGCCACAGAAAAGAAGTACTATTTTAAGAAAAGCAAACATTAAGCAATGTTGGTGTCTGATACCAAGCAAAGGAGCCTGTTGGTGGTACCAGCTGTTCGTGTGCATGCTAGCAAGCAGTTTAGTGTTTTCTTTTTCACTCTTTTTCTTTAAAACTCGTAGACATGCTGCATTAGCATATTGAATCAGTTTGTTTCTTCTGGTCAAGGGAGGATGTGGTGAAGAAGAACATAGTCGCTTTAAATATGTCTGTACACACCTCGTGTGCCAAGCCTCTGCTCAGGAGAGTGTGTGTGTGTGTGTGTGTGTGTGTGTGTGTAGACCCGAGGAGTGTTGCAGAAAGTGACACCACATCTTAAACCACAGGAAAGACTGTTTTGATCTTACCTATATCAGCAGGCTTTGTGATTGAGTAAAAAAAAAACTGCGAACACAGAAAGTGTTAAAAAGAAAGAAAGTCCCCTCACAAGGTTTTGCTTTGCAGCCAGATTCAGAGCGAAGATATGTTTACACAAACAGAAAAAAAAACTATTTAAAAAGCATCTTCAGTTTCACCTCCTGTGCACAAACCACCTCTAACATTTCACCTCCTCGGTTATTAAAATAAGTCATACGGGTAGTTTCTTTTTGAAAACGTGAAGTTAACCCTGTCTTATTGGTGTGGCAAGCTTGAAAGGCAACCACTTAACACATTCTTATTTCTAACGGGTTCACTGACAGATAAACCCGATACACTGCAGACAAACACAGACTCCCACCAAAACAATTTGGCTTTGTCTGTGGTGCCGAAAAGCACTGTAGTGGCCTCAAGTGGCCTTAACAGGATCCAGGCCTTAACAGGGGGAACATTTGGAGGTGAATCACACCACCACCAGAAAGAAAGAAAAAAGATCATCCCCGACAATATGATATTACAGAGACGATAAATAAACTGATTCTAAAAAAAGAAGCAGCGAGAGAGAGAGAGAGAGAGGGAGAGATAGCATGAGGGAGAGGGTGTAAGTGAGAGAGATATATTGAGATTGAGTGAGGAAGAGAGAGAGAAAGAAAGAATATCTGACGCCAGCTCACAGAGAGAGAGGGGGAGAGAGAGAGCACATAAATAAAATGTGGCACATCTTTTACCTTCTTCAATTATCCAGCTTTTGACACGCAAGCCGAGCACATCGCAATTAACATCGGAGAAGATAATGGGGTCTTTACGCGCAGATCAGTCCCACACATATTTATTATCTGCCTTATAGTGGTCTGTCGGGCCACACTCTCCGTTTCCATAACAAAGACGATGACTCCATATCCCGGGCGAACCTCCTCTCCCGAATGCAAACAAAAACAGCAATAAACATCCTCATGCACAACAACAACAACAACAAACATCCCTGGACAAGGACGCCTTCAGTTCTAGCCTCATCCGAGCTATTCCCACTGCTTTGACCACACAAAGCAAATTGACACATCTTTCACCAACTTCACAAAACGGTGTTGTAGCTTCCAAAGGGGCCATCCTGTGCCTCTGAGGATTTGACTTATAACCAAATATATCAATCTGATGACACAACACCAAATCGATCACTATCAAAATATAAAAAGCAAGTCAATCTAGGTTATCAATCTCATTAATTACATTTACAATTAGCAAGTAACATTTCTTACTTCAAAGAATAGCAATTTTACAATCAAGTGCAGCCTATCAACAAAATCCATCTAATGTGGAGTACTACAAGACCGTTAACCTTCTGCAAGAGCTGTATTTTCTCTGGGTATGTAGGAGCCAAGTCTGTAAACCCAACCAGGTGGAAAGCCCAAGGCTCTCGGCGCTTGGCAACTGTGTTTGTGCATGTGTTTGTTTGCTTGCTTGCTTGCTTGTTTGTTTGTCTGCACTGATTCCTCTATGTCCATCCTTTTTTTTTGGAAAGTTCAGAGGTATCTCCACCCCCTTTCCATGTCCCCTTGAGGAAGACACCAGGAGTGGAGTAGCTAGACAGGGGAGGGAGCGAGTCAGATGGATGGGTACCTTGTTATCCACACTGTGTCCTCAGGGGCCTACACTGGTCCTGTTGGAATCCTCGACAACACAGCCGTAATGGCAACTTCTCTTCTTCTCTTCTTTCTCAACATAGCAGTTCTCCTCATGTACACGCCACCAATGAGTCTTTGCGGTGGTCTCTCACACACACACACGTGTCGGAGGGGATTTTTTTTCCCCACTCCATCAGTCACCATGCTAAATACCGTCAATTTGAATCTTAAAGATCATAAAAATCCCTGAGGTTTTAAGTGGGTTTGTGACATACCTGGGGAAGTCGCTCACAGGCTGGTTCAGAACTGAGGTAGGTTTGCGATACAGGTGAACATGTGTCATAAATTTGCACTCGTGCATGTCCTGTGCGCAACCACACATCCAAAACTCACATGCTTAGTTAATCATCTACAGCTCTTTGGAGAGGAGCAACATCCAATGACAACACTGCTTCTTGAAGCTGTGTGACCACTGGTATCGTGGCAACTTTGAAGTGCAGTGCACTAAAATGTATGTGTTCAAGCCAAACCCCGTAGACAATTATGGCAGACCACACACACACACACACACACACACACACACACACACACACACACACCTAATTTCCCCTGAATCTGCCTCAACAGAAGAGACGCAGTCAGCACACATTTTGATCAGAGCGAAAAGGCCGCCTCTCGAGTTAAGTTCCACATTTGCAGTGGGAGCAAAGCGGTCAGCACAATACTTGAACCGTTTAGACAAGTGATCCATGAACGCAAAGCTGATCCAGTGTCTCCCAGCATTTTTCAGCCTCATTAAGGCTATTAACCTTATATACTCGCCAGGAGATTTTAATGTCATCTAACAAGAGCTGCTTCGCTCATTTGCTCAGAATATTTTTTTTTCCTCTTTTTTTTTTTTTTTTTACCCTTCCTTCAAAAAAATAAAAACTTCCTCTGATGTATCAGATACACAGAACCTCAGTGGCAGCCATACTTGCTCATGCCTAACTCTTCAGCTGAACTCCTTTGGCATGAAAAAGAAAAACAGTCATGCTCTAGCAATGGGAAAAGGATTTCACTGTGAAAAGAGACAGTGAGAGACAAAGACAGAGAGAGAGAGAGAGACAGAGAGACAAAGAGAGAGGGACAGGGAGCAATAGCTTCATAAGAAGAATTATGTTGCTGTGTGTTCATTCACACTGATTCACACAGATTCACAAAAGAAAGATTCACACTGAAAAACACGTGCCGGTTTGAGCTTTTTAGAGAGATGAACATATACATGCCAGACATACGCAATGGTGAGCCAAGGAATGTATGTGTGAAGTCAAGCACAGTGATATAGATGAAGAGGTAGCAGTACAGCGCTAAGGGGTCATTCTTATTACTGAAGAACATCAGAGACAGTATCCTACAGGGAGTGACTGAGGCGCTGAATAGCTGTTGTATGCATTTACATGATATCTGGTAGATGTTTTTTGCATATGTTCTGTGATGTGATGGGTGGACATGGATTTAACATTTCTAACTACGGCAATAAAGTAGGTTCAACATGTTCTTCTTTTGCATCACACGCTACAACATACATAGATATAAAATGTGTGAGGGTGTAGAACGCCTTCCTACAGAATCACACCCATCACGGGGCTTTCGTGAAGGCAACCTGAGGAGCAGGGAAAGGTAATTATACTGGAAGAACAACACCTGGGAGACTGGCAGAATTCAAGGTCTGTGGCACCTTCCTCTCCCTTCGCCTTCTCACTAAAGAGAGAATTCACACCCTCTGCCTCTCTCTTTCAGTCACTCTTGCTTTCACCACCCCTCCCTTCTCTCCCTCTCTCCCTCCCTCCCACACACACTTTGCTGGGCCTTCTACTCCCCTTCCCAGTGACCTGTGCTGACCTTGAGTTTAACTCCTGAGACAGAGACAGGAAGGTGTGCAGAGTGAGTGTTGGGGGATGGGAGGTGTGTGGGGGGAGGGGGGGGTGTCATTGTGGATCCTGGACCTGTTACACAATGTGGCCGGCTGGCCATGGTCCTCTGCAAGCACCGACTGCTTGCACACACTTTATAACATCAAACCTGGGGCGGAGGTGGAGGGTGCAGGGGGATATGTTTGAAATAGAGGTTGTCGTGGGACGGGGGGGGGGGGGGGGGAGCGCGGATGGGTACAGAAAGAACGAGAGAGAGAGAGAGAGAGGGAGAGAGAGAGGGAGGGAGGTTCACATCCTCCATGAAACCGCATCCTGAGCGTGCATCACCGCGTCGCACTGTAAATAAATACTCTCTCCTCGCAGCGCTTCCGTCAACTGTCACTGCCTCGCCTCCAATCACCTTCAAGTCCAAACAGGAAAACATAGAGGGGAGGGAGGTAAGGGGAAGAGAGAGGGGTGGGGGGGGGCAGATTGGAGATATGAGGTTTAATTTGCTTCTCGCTGCAGTTTTTTTTCTATCCCCCTTTGTCCACCTCCGTGGCGGCGTTTCCTTATTCTCCTGCCAGGCTGACTGCGAAGGGAGCGAGGCCTCCATCCCACACCCACCCCCTGCTCCTTCCTGTCACCCGACAGCAGCACCACGCCGGCCAGGACTCCCGCTCGACGATAATGCCAGGAAGTCACCATTAGGTACGTCCGCGGTTGCGAAATGACACCAGACACGGACTGCGGCTCCCCTAACAAGACTGAATAAAGAGAGTGAATTGAAGTGAGCGAACGAGTGAGTGCGTGCGTGCGAGCGAGCGAGCGAGAGAGAGAGCGCTACCTGCTAATCCCCTCTGCAACTATCAGAGGAGATGCTGCAGATCATCAGAGCTGAACAGCAGAGCATGACAGAGCAACAAGTGAAACACGGCAACCTGGCAGTCCCCAAATTGGGCTGATTGTTAAGACTTCAGAGAGCAGTGCATTTGTGATCTCTTCATCAGAGCAGGTATCTGGTGCTCTAAAGCACCTCGAGGGAAAATAATACCCAAGTCTGGGCCTACATAAGACAAAGCAACCAAGCCGCAGAATAAAATACCACCACCACCGTGTAGTCATTGGCATGTCAGGATACTAAAAGCTCAAGAACAGAAGTTGTTTTTTGTTTCTACCTAGTCAGTTGCTATATCTCGATCAAGGGCCAAACTGTCTCTTTAAAGGTCATCTTATCTACAGTTTAACACACAAATGAATAAGAAGGTGATCTTAACAAGCACTACCTATTTTGTAACAATACCAGTCATTTATAAGGAGTAGTATTTCCAAGAACCCTTGCTTCGTAGACAAGAACCAAGTCAAAATGTCCCCAAAATGATTAGTGATAAATTATATGGCACAATCACATGCTTATCCTACAGAGACTCATAAAATCCACTCCAGCGACTGCCACTGTCCCCTTCAGCGGTGTAGCTCAGGCGTGCAGTTCCTGAAGCACTTCTCCTATTGTTTTATTACACTTCAATGAGTGGCGCTGATAATTACACACAGATGCTGACTTCTGCTTCTCAGTGGTCTGCCTGGACAAACATAAAAAAAAGAATAATAATTTGGTCTGATCAAGCAAAAAAAAACTGTGCTGTGGGCTGACTACTGACACGTATGTGTGTGTGTGTGTGTGTGTGTGTGTGTGTGTATGTGTGCACGGGCGAGTGAGTGCATGACTGACAGTGTGTGTGTGTGTGTGTGTGTGTGTGTGTGTGTGTGTGTGTGTGTGAGTAAGGAGAGAAAGGGTTAGAGGTGGAGCAGAGGACATTTACACACAGAGGAAAAAACGACTAATTGCTTGACAGTTATTCTTGAAGAAAGAAAAGTGAAGTTATTTGGAAGAGTGGCGCTCAATTGTTCTCGCTCTCCTCGGCACAGCCTGTGAGATGCGTACCTCATTTGATTCACACAGCACAGACAGAAAATCAAAAGCACAAGCTCTCCGACGTAGATCGGTCAGAGATGATTTCGTACACTCGTCTTAAAGGAAACAATCCACCGCGTTGAGCAAAAACATCAGTCAAAGTTACAGCACTGCACATAACTAAATAATCCAACCCCTTTAAACAGCATCAGATATTGGCCTGATGTCAAATGGAGTGAGGGGCTCTCAAGAGTGTAACATGAAGGACGTGGTGGGTATTTTTTTTCTGTGGAGTAGAAAGGTGGGGTTCAGTGCGGTTGTGTAGCAACAGCAGCAGCAGGAGTAGCAGTAGCAGTAGCAGTAGCAGTAGCAGCAGAAACAGAGGTTGTTGAGGCAGTGGTAAATCGCTAAGAATCCGTATGCTAAACATCTGCTGAAGAGGCCCTAAGCTCCCACTCACCCAAATGCAGGGCTGCAAGCACGCACAGAGTATGCAGCTCCCGTCCAGCACCTCAGGAGGACATGAGGCTGCGTGGAGCAAAGACTTTTTAAAGGCCAATCTCACACTGCCCATGCCTTCAGCACTGTGTGTGTGTGTGTGTGTGTGTATGTGTGTGTGTGTGTGTGTGAGAGAGAGAGAGTGAGCGAGGCAGAAAGGCAGAGAGAACATGAGAGAGAAGAGAGGATATGTGAGCGCGGGGCAAGGGGGTCTTACAGTCTTAAGGACCCTTGGCTGTTGTTAAATGTTATGGCGCCTCCAGTTCAAAGGCACAAATAAGCAGCACAAATAAGGCTCTCACACACACACACACACACACACACACACACACACACACACACACACACACACACACACACACACACACACACACACACACACACACACACACACACACACGCCACCCTGTTCCTCAAGCACATTGCTGCACTTTATCTGCACAGCTGACTAATGACGGATAATTGAACAATTACAGCAATTTGCTTTGTCTATCAGTCAGCATCTAATTTGCCATGAGAATTTAACTCGACCGACGTGCATCCTCCCTCCTTAGGCACAAGCCCGTTCGCACCACGAACGCAAACATATGCATCCAAAGGACATGATAATTGAAAGGGACTAAGGCGAAGTTCAACTTGTTAGGGGGAGGATTGTTTGTGGATGAGGGAAGGTCTAACATTCTTCATTAGCGGGCAGGGTTGCAGACTGAGGGCGGGCGCCCTCTCCGAGCGACGGGGAGGAAATGGAAGGCTTTGCTTTTATTGTTGCTTCAAATTAACCCCCAGCTCGGCGGGAGCACGGCCATGCTGACCTCTCCCTTTAGCGAAATACATCTCCTGCTTTCCTCTGTCAACAATGCTGCATAATGATGGCAGAGGGCACTTAATTGGGGGGAGGGGTGACAAACACACACAAACGGGGCGCACGCACACACACACACACACACACACACACACACACACACACACACACACACCTGCAGGGAGTGATGAAACTAAAGGCGACCTCACACAGAAGACCCCTGTCAAAATTGGACAGGCACTCACAGCCATCTCAGTTTCCCGAGAGCGAAAACAAGTACAGTGGTGGACGAGGTTTAGACATCTTGAATATCGTACAATCGTAAATCATTATGACTGCTGGAATCAGACCTGAGACGTCTAGACGGTTGCCTCTGTTCCACTTACAGTAATGACTTAGTATTCTTGTCTCCTTTTGGGGGCCTGCGTGAGAATACCAAAAAAGAGGAGCATGGAGAATTCTTTTTTTTATCCGATCCAGCTCCCCTCAAAAGACGCGTCTCTGTTTCCTTTACACGCTTTGTGGACACCGATATGTCCCGTTCCTCTGCCCAGACGCTGCGTGTCTGACGGGGACTCGCCCAGTAGGGCACTGGGGAGGGGCTCACTGTGACCCTGTGGCCTCGTAACCCAGAAGCGCGAGGGTGTTGTGGGCCAGCTCCAGGGGAGGAGGCTGGGAGGACACTTGACCTGGAAATCCTGCCTCTTCATCCCACCCATGCAAACAGAAAAGACAGGGAAGGGGGGGAAAGTAGCTTGGAGACACATAGAGAATCTGCTGGTCCTCCCTCTGCAGTGAGCTTCAAGGGATTAGGAGTTCTTCTGCCTCCACGCCCCCGAAACCACACTCTCTCTAATGCAGCCGCACCGCACCGCACCCCACCCCACCCCACCCCACCCCCGCCCTCCAACCCAACCCTTCCCCTTAACTTTTCTGTGTATGAAAAATGATTATGAAGATGCACAGACATTAAATGTCTTACCCGAGGCACAAAAAGGAAGCCCGTGGCATAACCAGCAGGCAAATGCACAATCAGCAGTTGAGTTGGCGCGGGGGGAGAAAACACACACTAATGCTGCTTTTTATGGCACAGATCAATGACTCAAGCCGTTGCCCACAGAGCCCACAAATGGGGCGTTAAGTGCAGTGGCACAGAGAGCAACGTGCCCCCTGTTCAGCAGCCTGCTTCCGCTATGGCTATTCTCTCCCTCTCTTTATCCCTCTCTTTATCCCTCTCTTTATCTTTATCTCTCTCTCTCTCTCCCTTCATTCATTCCCTCCGTCCTCCACTTCACATTTCTATCAAAACAGGCTGAAGAGCCCCCACAATGCACTGCCACAAAATAACAACTGTCACCTTCAGCAGAATTCATTAAACCAATGTTAATGTTGTCTTGTCCTAATGTAATTTTAATAATTGAAATTTAATTCTGCGACAATATTTAGGAGGGAGGGGGAGAGAGATTTTTAATTGACGTCTGTAGTAATTAATTGCCGGCGAGTGCAAGGCTTTTTTACGCGGGGAAGTAAAAAAAAAAAAAAAAAAAAAAAAAACGAAACCTGACACCGAGATTGGGAAGAGTGGGGCGAGTGCAAGAGGTGCCTGCTGGGACGGTTTCATCATCACGGCTGCCCCTCCTGCCGACGTGTCGGGGTCCGGAGGAGGGAGGGGGGTGGTGGTGGTGGGGCGTGATAGACTCCTCTTCGCAGTCGGAGATTTAATTGCACACAGATTCCATTACCTCTGCACAAATGTCACGTTAGTTTCTGATCAGGGCCGAGGCAGGGGCTGCCAGCGTGGCTGGCACGGTGCCAAGCTCGGGTGCAGAAAATGCTCAGCCAATCGCGACAAGCTTGGCCGACAGCACACGAGGAGGGGGTGGGTGGCGGCGGTGGCGGTGGAGGTGGCAGCTTGCTGAATGACAATGATGTAGAAATGACATGCAAAGCAGCCGAATGTGCTGTTAACTGCGAGAGACCCGAGCTAGTGATAGGTTCTGAAACAGCCAATGAGGTCAAAGTGACCTGCAGCAGCTACTCAACCATAATGTGAAACACACATTTTATAGACACTGGCAAATGGTAAACATCGTGAACACACTCTGAACAGCTACCGTAGTCGGGTTTAAAAACATTACATACAGTGTAGAGCAACTGAAAATGTCTGCATCTTGCTGTTAATGAGAGTAGCTGGAAGCCTTTGTTTTTTTCATAAGTGTATCGTGTCATAACATAAACGATTTTCGTATATAAACATATTTCAATGATAAACTGCATAACCATACATAAACATTTCTTTGCACACAATTCTTCAGTCAAATAGAAATGAGTATCAATTACGGGGGGAAAAAATTACCTTTGGACTCTCATTTAATAAAAAAATGAAACCCCTACAAGACAAAGTTTTAGATTACATTTACACAACGACCTTTAAAGTGTTATTCATTCATTATCGTTTCTTTTCTGAGATTGAATTCCTTTAATTTTTCAGACACTTTTAAACTGCCTACCTTAAATCACTTGCTCTGGTGAGACTGGCACTCCATTCTGCCAGTGAGAATTCAGCTCAGCTTCACTGAGGGCCAGACCATCAGGCGAGTGACAGGAGGAGGGAGCTCTATCGTCACTACAGAACAACAACACAAAGAGAGGGATCAGTGAATTTCATACATACAGGAATTGATATAACACCAACAGGTGGGGGAAATACCTATGGAGTACACAACCCACGTAAACAGGAATAGTAATCTGAAAGGAAAAAAACTAAACGTGATTTCAACCACCATCACCACAGTCTGGATGGTGACGCATTCATTCCAGTGGTTATCTGGTCTAAAAACAGAGATTGTGATATTTACAATCGGCTCCTAGAATCTGTTAACAATCAGTAGTAATGATGGTGGAAATGTGTCAGCCAAAATAAGAAAGGTCATGCTCCTGGACTCGTACATACTGTAAATACACTCAATCAGAAAGTGACTCAGAGCGACGCACGCCTTGCTCCAAATTTGACTGTACGTTGGCCCAAGCGGTGGCCAAATTTCAGACCGTATGTTTGCCTCACCGCGACAAATCTGTCTTTATGTCCACAACACAGTGTCTCAGTCTGCAAACAGATGCATAGAACGTTTGGTGAGGATCGTTGAAAATGGGTTTGGGACACACTGATTTCCAGGACTGGGAATCATCTACAAAGAATTTTTTTTTTCACTGGAAAATTTCTGAAACTATTGGCATGGACAAGCAACTCGTACACCAACACACTGAGGAGCAATGACACATTTCGCTCTGAAGCTAAATAATAGTCAGTGGCCTATTGGCCTACGTGTAGGATAACACGTGGCAATCATTATACAGTGTGAAGCCTTAAGATGTGGCTGTGAATTAGTGAGTGTTTCCCCGATTCTGACATCGGTCTACAGACTGTGGTGTAATGTGTGTGTAAAGAGTGAGGTCGCAAGTTACAGAGTATGAAACCGCCTCTCGCCAGGCCACCATCCAATTGATTGAGTCAGTGTGTGCGTGTGTGTGTGTGTGTGTGTGTGTGTGTGTGCTGGGTGCATGCGTGTGCGTGTAGCAGTGCATCTCCCAGTGACCAGATATAAATATAACTGTGCTGCAGCACCAAAGGCCCAAAACCAGACACAACAAACCACAGACCCGACGACGACCAGGCTCGTCATGATTCATGCGTGTGTGGAATTTGACCGACACCCACCCCCCCGTTAAAAACTGGGGGCCGTTTCCACAAACCCGTCCGCATTCTTCACTTCGGCATCAACCTCGTCCCAGCCCAGCCCCTCCCCCGAGATAAGACCCCCTTCTGATTAGCCGCCTGCGTGCCTGTCATTACTCAAAAAATATGTTGATCCCTGCGGAGCGTTCACTCGGTCGCCTTCACATTCGCAGCCATGACGCCAGGCCTGCACGGCTCTCCACAGACAGAGGCTCAGAACTGGGGAAAAATAGATTCGTCTTAGAAAGCAAATGTTGCTTTGGAGACTGAAACACTGACAGCTGACGAGGTCGCGAGTACATTTGTCAACAGCAAGACCCTTTCGGACATTTTAACAGCCGCCTCCGTGCCTGTGCACTTCCACTGGGGTGCTGCAGCTTTGATAGGACAGCCAGGCCCTGCCTTGCAGTTTGGGGGGGACTGTGGAGCCTTTTAGCATACCAGCTGCTCAACACGACACCCTTCAACTTCTCCGAACATGTGGTTTTAATCTGGGCTTTTCACACAAATTGCAATCCTTGTCAGTTTCAAAAGAAACCAGTTACCAGCCACTTTAAAGCAGTTTGTTAATTGCCACTTGTTTGTGTGTCAAGTTTCCAGCCCCTCTGGAGCAAAAAAGAAAGAAACACTTGGATTTTTCACAGTGCTCTAGTGTTGGAAGTGGCACGAAGTCGAACACTCGTTTCTTTTTGTCTTTTTTGCAGCATTGAGCTCAAAACAAAAATGTCAGCAGGGTGGGGGTTTTCCCCTGCAAACAGTAACACAGAGTAAAGTGAATAATAAAAAGCCAGAAAAAAAAAGAGCAGTTTCGTTCCTAATCAACAGGCTCCTTTTCAGCCCTTTCTTTCTCTCACACACACACACACACACACACACACACACACACACACGACAGTCACAAAGATGATATCACAACTCGACAGTATAAATGAACTTGCCTCTCCCGACTGGGCGGGTGCTTTGAGCCAGGCCCTGGCACTTCCTTGAGTGGAAACGGCTACGGCGTCAGATCAATGGCCTTGACCCGTTTTTAGTCGCTCCACTCCCCGCACCTCATCTAAAGCAGTGTCTGCCCGACGGGACACTCGGGCTGACCCGAGCGGGTCGGCACAATTATAAGAGAGTGGTCTTTCAGCGTGGATGCTCACTTGACCCGGCAGCACAAGGCGAAAGAGGGAAGGAGAGGAAGAAGAAGAAGAAGAAGAAGAAGAGAAAAAAAATGCACCATGATTTAAACCCCTCCCCAAGACGTGCTGACAAGGTTACAGGGTCAACGCAGACATTAACGGGTCAGTGTGTGGCCCACTTGGGAACAATTACTCCCGGTCACAGCTAAGTGGACACTTGATTGAACACGACGGAGGCAGGACACACATCCCACAGATAACAATCCCCAGAGCCATTTAGGATAAAAAGCCCTTGTGATACGGCCTTTATGGGCAAAATTCATCTTCCTTTTTCCCTTTTAAAAGAATGTGCGAGTGTGATCGAGAGCTATTCCCGGGCTTGGATGTGACTAGGCATTAACATTTTCCTGTGCAACCGATCAGAGGCACTCAAGAAGCACACAAGAGCAGCCACAAGGTGAGATGGGAAAGGCAAACAACAGAAGGGGGAGACTTTAGGTTTGAACCTTTGTGCACTGCGGCTTCTTTTTTCGTAAACAACTCGTCATACCAAACCAAATTAATTGCAGTGGAAAAAAAGAACAAAAAGACAAAGATTCGTTGCGATCAAGGTTAAAATGGAATGGGCTAGCAAACTCTCGAAGGCCAAATATTTACCATAGCAATGACTATAAAGCATGGCATCAACTTTTAAAACCTACATGCCTCGAAGTATTAGGCATTAAAAAAAATGGTTGCAATGTGGTATGTGATGCATACCACACTGCAACCATGACCCGTGCTTTGTGAAAACAATTCGCTTTGCGGATGTCACAGCATGGGAATCATAACCAACTCAGAATGTGACTTTTCAAAGTGAGTCAGCAAGTCTGCGACTGAAACAGGTCAGTGATTCTGTCTGGCACGGACGGCGCACAAGGACTTTGAGAGTGACTTCTGATTCACGTTCTAATGTTCTTTCTGATTAAATTCAATTAGGTGGCGTCGTTTCATTGTGTGAAATGTTTAACACTAATGACCTTTTACCCACTGACACCATTGGGCTACACTGTGTGCCGTGTTGCTCATTTAATAGGGCAAGGCCTGAGCACCACCTATTAAGAAATCCTTACATTAAAAAAAGCATGATTTCCTGGAAAGATCTCTGTGCTTTTTTTTTTGTCCATGTGGGTGTGTTGCTTACCAATTTGCAAGCGCATTTTTGACCATTTGCATAAGCTGCGTGTTTGTAATGCATTTCGCTGTGCATTGTTTACTTCTTACCCTCCCGCAGAAAATCATTCCCACATTGGCCTTCCTCTGCTGCCTGCCCTAGTAGCAGCTGTGGGCTGTTAAGAGGCAGCAGCCGCCACAGTTCACTTCACCGGGAGAAATCGAGATGGCTAAAGAGAGAGACACAAAGCAAGAGAGAGCGAGAGAGAGTGAGAGAGAGAGAGAAAGAGAAAGAGAGAGAGAGAAAGAGAGAGAGAGAGAGAGAAAGAAAGAGAGAGAGAGAGAGAGAGAGAGAGATGCACAGCTGCAGCAAATGAAGATGGTGTAAAAGTATGGCAGATGGAAAAAGAGACGGTGAGAGAGAGAGAGAGAAAGAGAAAGAGAGAGAGAGAAGGAGTGCAGAAAAAACAAGTGCAGGACGGCACTTCAACACTGTCTTCCTCACACACACAAAACAAAACACAACAAAATTCTAAAAATAGGTTCTCCTCTTTTCTTTCAAGAGGAGCGAACACAGAAATATCACTTGTGCCAGAGCCCTGCTCAACAACCCAACCACTACAAAAACCTGTGAAGAGTGCATCAGCCTAAGCAAGCCGAGCACTTCCTTCTCCTCACTCTCTGGGAGAGGCAGAGGCAGAGGCATCCAGGAAGCGCCGTGTTAGCGCAGAGGAAGCGCACTGCGGCGGTGGATGTCTCCGTTTTTTACCTCTCCCGCGTCTTTCCTCATTAGCCGGGCTCCCTTCCAATTCATTTAGGGACCCCATGAGAAACACGTTTCCCCCAGAATCTACAGGAATGACACAACATTACCGCCATTTGCATATGCAAAACGCGGCAAGCAACAGGCTTTGCTGCTCAATTGACCTATTGCTTGTTGTGGTAGCGGAGTTATTCCCGGGGATGGTTTTGTAACCAAGTGGGCGTCATGTGAATACCATCTGGGTACCACTTATTTAAAGCTGGCACAAGTCCCGTGGCAGGCAGCCTGGCAATGAGGAGGAAAGGAATAAATTGCATCATTTACTTAACATCCATTTGCCGTTGTGACCGTTAAAAACCCATGACTAAATAATTTGGTTATTTCGGCTGCCAGTTACCGCTGT
Source organism: Clupea harengus (assembly GCF_900700415.2). Taxonomy (NCBI): domain Eukaryota; kingdom Metazoa; phylum Chordata; class Actinopteri; order Clupeiformes; family Clupeidae; genus Clupea; species Clupea harengus. Next base: position 1,047,376 of record NC_045156.1, read on the forward strand.
CAGCCAAATTGCACGGTATACGCGACCAAAAAAACAGCGAAGCTGTCAAAGGCCTGATAAAGCAGGAGCCAACATGTTTGCCATATTATGCCCACCATTGAGAGTCACTTCATGTCCATCTCACGTCCATTCACACAAAGCACTCCTCACCATTTAACACCATGCAATCCTGGTGAAAGAAGGAGTGTATGGCAATTGTACCAACACGTGCACTTCTCATTTGAGGTGCCACTGGGGAGTGCTGGGGCACGCTGACTGTGGCCCGGGCTAGGGAGCAGGCGTGCCGCTACATCAAAGACCACCTGAAACACTCACCAGGTGCTGCCCGCGCAGCAGGGCACTTCACGGAGTCTGGGTGTGCTTTGTACCCTCGCGATGAGATCACCAGCCATGTTAAACAGCATAACCCCATCACTCACCCTCATTTGCTGCTTAGCTTTGTGTTGCATGGGGGGGTCAGCTGCCTCTCTCGCTCTCGCTCTCTCTCTCTCTCTCTCTCGCTCTTTCAAATAGCTGAAACCTTCCAGAAGAAACTGCATGTATTCATTGATATACGATATCCATTCCACATGATTACCTGAATGCTTTCTAAACCATTCCAACATCCAAACATTTAGTCACTGAGAGAGTAGCCAACTTGCTACTGTGACAACCCGCACTATTCTGTTTCACTTGACGCCCAATGCCAGCTTAGGGCCCATGAGCTCTACACAACAAGACAGACAAAGGATGCACCAGACCCACTTGTGACAGGGGGAAGAGAGATGGCCTAGGTGAATTGTCCAAGTAACACATTGAGATATGCACTTGTGTGTCATTTTCATTCAGACATTTATCTTGCATCATCTTGTCATTACTATAGCCACATCTACACTAAGCGGTATGCTTTTAATCAAGACAATTCTTCAACCACCAGAATCCAAACTGTAAAGAAAATAAGCTTTCAGAATATGTGACTGCCTCCCCTTTCTTACATTGAATGAAGAAAATAGATCCAGTCATTCCTTTGAGTCTCTTTAGTTTAGACAAACGCACTGAGCTTTCTTAATACATGCCATCAGGCTGCATGCAGGCTATAAACACATACATTTGTCATATTCTGTATACTATGCATTGACAAATGTTAGTTATTATTAAGTTCAGTTAGGTGGAGTGGTAGTCATGTGTAAAATGTTTTCTATGATGATTTAAATCATATTTAGAGCAAATTCACGTCGAACTTTTCAGCACAGGTAACAAACAAAAAAAGGTAGGAGGACAACGTTTGGACAGTCCATGGTTGTGAAACGTTTCAGGTTAAAGGCAAAGTCTGCAATTCTGGCAAAAGATTGTTGATATTTGAACTCAACAGCCAATCAAATTACAGTCCTCCTTTCTGTGTGCCTGAAGCAACGTGTTGATTAGCAGGAATAGTTTATGGTCTGAGCTACTATATTCGTTTTCCATTACAGCGCCAGGACTGTGTGCGAACACCAGGTTTTGTTGAGCGTCCACACTGAACAGACAGCTAGAGGACTGTGAGAAGCAATTGTATACTAGATTAGAATCATGGACTCGCCTTTAAATATCCTCTACAGCATTCTCTCTACTGTTAATGCTGACAGCTTTGGAGGCCACTAAAAAGTATGTCAGAGCGAATACAATCCAAATGTTCTAATAATAATAATAATAATTATTATTTATTTTATTTGTAATGCACTCTTCTGACCACCATCTCAATTAGGGAGGCACAGATAAGCCCCAGCTGGACAATAATCTGTTGTGCAGAATGAACTGTTAAATCCACCACCAATGTTCTCATCAATACGTTAATGTTTGCCATATTTCATGCATGCACTTTGAGTTGAGAATGTTCTTCATTTCCAAATTTCCAGACATAACAGAGAACACTTGAAGGTACACAAATATCTACATGCGTCATAATCCATTAAATATTTAGATTTGTCTGAATGGAAAAAAAATATGGAAACTTAATTTCTTCAGGCGTTTGCCAATGTTTTCCTGGACAATCATCAATCAGCTGACAATTTTCATAGTGGTGCATCAATGTTTTGAATAATATGTATGCCATTCTCTGGTGTGATTACAGAACTGTGGACGGCATCATTTCGATGTGAAAAAGGCCATCAACCATTAAGACACCAGACTTCCTGCTCGTTCTTATTAAGGATTCTCTTCTTTCTGTGTCTTGAACAGTCAGGTTGGCTTCATTCAGCGTGTGATCGTTAGCCTCTCCCATTAGGCACACGGATAAATATATCAAATAAACAAGCAACAACCAGTCAATTAAAAGCTGGCAGTTTCAGCAGGGATCAAAACGGAGAGTAGGATCTTTAATGTGTAGTTTTTATTATGTTGAAGGCGCAACATACATACACATACACATACGCACACACCCACACACACACACACACACACACAAATGCTGAACTTCAAAAGAAGTTTCATCAGTTGAGGGCCCTTTGAATTCACGCTGAGATTCAATTGAAAAATGCATCAATTTGCAAAATAATTAGTACACAAGCGCTGATAAGGTCATTAATATGCACAACAGCTTCCTTATTAAACACATTTTAATTGTGAACATATTGCTACCGACAGGGTGCAATCCCACAGTTCCCACGGAGGGAACTTAAAACAAGAATGTCGGCTAGAAAGAGATTATTGTTTGTCTCCAAAGACAGAGAGCGACACACACACTGACACCCAGTCAGCAAAATTAGTATTGTAGCTCCTCCTGCTATCCCCCCCACCACCACCACCACCACCACTTCTCGCCAGTGCCACTCAATCACAGTGGGCCCACTGAACTCCTGGCTCAGATCTTTGGATTCTGATGGCTTATCACATCCTGAGTGGCAGCTCGAGCTGGAGCGGTCCACGATCACCCCCCTCCTCCCTCCACACACACACACACACACACACACAGAGAGACAGAGACACACACACACACACACACACACACACACACACACACACACACACACACACACACACACACACACACACACACAGAGAAAAAAAGGAAAACGAAGAAGAAGAGAGGCATGATCAAAGAGGAATAACTTCCCCCCAAGTCGTGGTGATGTGATGGAGGAGCAGGGCCTGCCATGTTCCATGCCTTGTCAGAGAGGAGCACCGGAGGAGATCACGCCAGGGCAACAACCCAAGGCTGTGGAATCCACCGAGGTGCTGCAGCTTATCTCCTGAATCAGCTACTTAGGCTTCATTAATGTCTTCTGGGTAAGAGGGCGAGGGCCGGCTGTTTAATAGGGTTTTGTCTACTCGTGTAAATAGCTGACAGAATGGCATACTATAGAACAGCATAGCATAGTAGTATACCTGCATACATTTTAATGGACAGACTCATTAGGAGTAAACCCTAGGCTTTCATTATTAATTATTTGAAATAATTTGCCTTGTACTACAATTTATGTCAAACAGCATTGAAATAGCATCCCTATGTAGAGATACTATTGCAAGATTAAAGGGGCAGTCATTTTATCATTGCATATCTGGAAAATCTACACTAGAAGTATTTTTAGAGGAAGGAACCCCACTGAGCTAGGATCATGTATGACATATACACACACACACACACACACACTAGATTTGATCGCAGAATGTGTGAATGTTAGATCCCCAACACACCAAATTGGCCGAGTAAAGGAACGGCCCATCTGAGAGTATGCTGATGTCAGACCAGTCGGTGTCTGACCATCCATGTTCAATAAGCACTAATAATAGGTTAGACAAATATAGCAGGCACAAAATGTAGCAAAGACACAACATACAACATATCATGAGCGAAATAAACCGTCAGCGCCAAGACTAGGGGTGGGCGATATGACCAAAATCTTCAATCACGGTATTTGTAATTTTATATCACGGTTACGGTATATATCACGGTTTATTATACGTAGGGTGACCGGATTTGGGTTTTTGAAAAAGAGGACACTTCAGCGGTGGCGAAATGTGTCCACAGACATTTATTTATTGACCCTTAAGAACACTAAGGTGCAGAAACAATACTGCCTCAATAGGCTATTGGCCTAAGCCAGGGGTTCTCAAACTTTTGCAAGCTGGGCCCCCCCAAAGCTGATTTGGGGTAGTTGGGGCCCCCCCATCCAACTGCCCCCACCCCCTGCCCGCGGGCCCGCGGCCCTCCGCCACCGCCCTCAACTACACCACCATATATATATATAGATGGATAGATAGATAGATAGCATTTTGTTATTGATAGGCCTGACATGTCAAGATTAGGCTATTGTTAGGCCCATACAGACAATTATTATAACTATTTATTATTATTATTATTATTATTATTATTATTATTGTTATTATCAGTAATAGTAGGCCTATTAGTAGGCTATTCATTATTATCACCATCATTTTGTTATTATTATTATAATTAATGATTATCGACCAATTATTATTATTGTATTATTATTATTATTATCATAATAATAATAAGTGTTATTATTGCTATCATTAGGATACTGTTATTATTATGGGCCTCTTGTGATCTTTACAAAACAAATCCTACAGGTCTGTCAATGTGAGACATGAGCCTGCTTTGCCCTGCAAAGGTGCTCAAATCTTGGGGCAATGTTTGACAAACATCCTCAGGTCATCCTCGATCTGTGCGCGGTTGCGGTATTTAGTTTGGAGTCTTGAAAAGCCTGCCTCGCACAAATATGTCGACGCGGAAAAAAAGGAGCATTTTTAAGGCTATGTCGCAAATCTGATCATTGCTACCCAGAATGACGAAAGAGGGGAGATGCTTAAGTCTACTGTCACTCTTCAGCTGCTCTTTCATGTCTATTGACAGCTCGTCTGCTGAGCAGATAAATGGATCCCGAACTCAGGCGAATTAACGGTAGTCCTCTTTGAAATAGGACCCAAACTGATTTCTGATATTCGGCGTGATACAGTGTCATTTGACATAGGTATTGCACTGAGTTTAGCTCCAATCATTATTCTACACGTCTTGCGCGGCCGGCAAAATCTGCAATTGTATGGGGTTTGCCAAGCTTAGCAATTCTATGAGCAACTAGCCTACATAAGATGCCTCCAGACACTGCTTGGAAATGGTGGTTCGTTGTTGCTGGAGGCCATCACGTTTATGTTTAAAGAAGTCCACAGGATTCTCTTTCTGACTTTTACGAATCAGAAACTTGTACAGTGTGTGTGAAGTTAATAAAGCTCTAATTTCAACGTCGTGTTCTTGTGTGTGGTTGTGAACGACTTGCACACGAATAATGGATAAGGCTGTGCTAGGCAATGATTCCCAACAAAACGAACTGTACACAATATAGACAGGGACAGCACAACATAGTATTCAAGTGCTGGTGTTTTATTTGTTGCAACACGGTGGATGATAAAAAAATGTAAAGGTAGGTGTTAAGGAGAAAAGGGCTAGCTGCAGTTGGAAGAAGGTAGCTAGCTAGGCTAGCTCTCGGGGCTACGAGCTTTTTTAAAAGACTGGAGCAAATTACTCCTTAGAATAGGCTACGAATAGACCTACTGCAAGTGCAGTAAGGTATTACTAAGGAAAGAGTGAGTCTTTAAAAAGACTGTTTATAAAGCAATGAATATCTGAATGATGGAGGAAACAAGATAAATTGAACAAACTCAGCAGAGTGTAGTCTCAGGGTGAGCGCTTACCATGCCTGCGGGTTTTTTTTATACTCGGAAGCTAAGGTGCAACTCCCGTTCAAATGATAAGACTCCGTTTTGATTGGTGGATCAGGAGCGAAACAGTATTTGATTTGATTGTGTCAGTCCAGCCCCTTGCATTTCGCCACTGAGGGAGCTTTCACTAACCAGTGACAGGTCGTTTTATTTTTTCTCCGTCTGTGACATCGCGCCCCCCCTGGAGAGTGTTCGCGCCCCCCACTTTGAGAACCACTGGCCTAAGCAATAGTGGCCAGTATCCATTGAATCTTTAAATAGTAAAATAAAAGCAAAGTGTATGTAAAAAAGAAAAAGAAAAAGGAAAAATCTTTCTGTGGCATTTAGTCCAGTGCTTATGTTTCAGTGGTTCTTTAATGTACTTTCAGAAGATAACTCAAGTGTTAAAACTTTCTTTTCAATGTGTGTCCATATGTTAACGCAATAATGATGAGATATTTTCTTTATATGGCCACATATTAAAATAAAAAAATTGGCCATTACACATAGACATAGACGCTCCATTGACCGCCTCAGGCCGTTGATGCGACGTGCTAACGTGATGACGAGGTGATGACTGGTCTGTAAACAGACGCAAGTAAATGATGGAGCTGCAGTTTTTCTGGTTAAAAAGCACTATAGATATTTCTCAACCGATTTCACTGAATCGTTTTTATATTCAAGGGTTTATGATCTACGTGGAGTACCAAAAAAAGTTTTGTCTCCATATTACTTAGAATCTCGTTGGTTTGGCCGTATTCGCCGTTGACATACATGTATATGATAATCGCTGCTAGACGCTCACTCTTCTTGTGCGCTCACAGCTCATTCACTTTGAAATACTGAAAAATAAATGCCTACACTAGACACTTTTCAGTCCATATTTTTCAGTATATTGAATCTTGCCCAACAGTCGAGGATTACTCAACAAGTAGGCATGACAGTCCTTGCAGGTTATGTGCTTAAAAATTGTACTGGGTATCGTATTATACGGCTCTTCAGAATGTTCAAAAAAGTTCCGTTGATTTGAATGGGCCACCCCAACGTTCGCAGGTCTGTAATTTCTTTATTTTCACTGCTGCGAAAATGTAATGACCGCTGACCATCTTTCATATCATTCCGCAAGTAGTCCGGTCATTTAACGTAACGGGAAGTAATGGGTTGCTACGCAACACCTAAAACTTTAGAGTTCTATTTTATTTCTCAGCAGAAATCACAAAACGGCTACAAAATCGTTAAAGAGGTATTTTTGGAGGAATGTTTATTGTTTTGGCGAGTTACTGTATAATAAGAGGGATGAAGTATAGTTCGGAGGTCATTATCTAAAAATAAATCGATTGGATTTCAAAATAAGAGTATACCGCGGTTGAAACGGTATGGCCAAATCTCTCCCGGTAGACACATTTCTACCGTTGCACGGTATATACCGTCATACCGCCCAGCCCTAGCCAAGACTGATGAGTTTTTAGGGGCTTAATCAATGCCAAGAGAGGACTGTAATGGTCTTGTAACTGTCCGCTTAAAAACAGCATAGTAATATCACATCATCTGGTGACATCATATCAATTCAAATTGGTATTGAGTCCTTGAAAGATATTATTTATTTAAGTATGGCAGCCATGAATTTGAGAAAATGTCACAATTGTTGGTGAATATTATGTTACATTAAAAGGTATCAAACCTTGTTACATCTTCTTAAGTACATATAAAGTACAAAACGTACATATTTATTACAAAAAAAACTCCAATGTAATGAACTGGAATTGTGCCATGGAAAAGCTACCTCATGATACAGTTGTAGCGATTCAATATATTGCAATATATTGCGATACTGTAAGAAAGACGATATATTACCATTTTTGGGGGAAAACGTTAATAATATGAAGAACACAGAACCATATGCATAAAATCTAAAGTAAAATATGTGAATGCAATCAGAACACTGCTGTCTATCAATCTGTGGTTTAAACACAACACAAAATTACTGCAACGAATCTTTGCATGCACAAATGTATCGCTTTTTTCTTAAACCGCAACCAAATATAAAATACGTATTATTCAATGTACTTTCTTTTGCTCCCTGAGATGTAATAGAAATAGCAGCTGCTATCTTCAGTGGCCAAAAGCTCCATCACTGGGGGCGTGCTGATGTGCATGTTTTCAAATCACTGTTGTTTTGAGGTATTTCCAGATACGTGGGAAAGCTTTAAATGTCAAATGAAATGAGTGTTGCTGTGTCTCTTACCACAGAGCTATTTTACCTGAGAACCCACAAAGTCAGGTATTGTTTGTTTCTATTAAAAGCTGTTGAAACTAAGACTATTCTTCTTTTTTTTTATGAGAACTTGGGTTTCAGAGAGAATTTGGTAATAACTTCACTCATTCAAGATAGACGGATTGAAAGTAACACATTGACTACAATACGAGTCAACATGGTTCAAATGCAGTACATTTAATTTCAAAGCCTTTAAAGCTACTCCCTAGCTAATAAACAACATCATTTTGTAGAACACTAAGGAACTCCAAGAACACTGGATGGTTACTTTTAGATGGCACTATGACAAAAAGGAACAGACGTTTCAAAGGACAAAATGTGTCGGGTCTACAGCTAGACTGACAGTTTAGGTCTAAAGAGTTTTTCAGCATTCCTTAGAAAATGGATGTACCAACCCTGCAACCATTAACATAACCCTATGGGCAATAACATAGCATTTCTGTTAGCCATGACATCGCAGGTAAGATCAGGAAGAAACCTGTCTGCTGTGCAAATCCACCCCAATCATAGAAAATCAATGGGCCCAGCAATCTTAATCACCCACCTACTATCGCCATCAATTCTGCTCATGTTCCTCGTCAAATGGAAATGGTTACACACTACAATCACATCAAGCCACTGATTGGTGTCCATGATGTAACTGTTTTCACTGACTGTCGAAGAAGATGTTGGTAAAGTAATATTCCTAGTGTTTGTCCAACTGTTGCCAGAATGCAGGGTCTTCTGCTTGACCAAGTGCTGGTAAAATAACCAGTCTATATCAATTTAACACAGCTGAGTTAGTGCTTGGCAGCTAGTGAGGCAGTCTGATTCTTCCCTTCGTTTAGTCTCTATGACACCTAAACAGAACAAAGAAAACTTTGTAGCCCAATTAAAGGTCAACATCAACATGGTGAGGCTAGAACTGTCTTCTTTATCAATGCTAACCACTTCGCCAAACCTATGAAAAAGGACTTCCTGATATGACTCAATGTTCAATTGTCAAACTGAACTGATATGATAGATGGTTTAAATGTAAACCTAGGCTACAAACCATGGATAATGGCATGTTTTTAGTATTCAAGCAACAATCACCCGAGAGAGAGAGAGAGCTTCATACGGGGTTACCAGGATTTTGCACTGTAAGCATAGGTAAGGCCAAAAGGCATAAGATCAACCATGACTGAGAACATTACTGCAATATGTTGAGAAAATTATGGTAACAAAATATTGACACAAAATGTCTTTTTTAATTTATTTTTATTTATTTTGTATACCTAGCTGTCCAGGCACAACAGTTGGAAAATAGCAACTCTGCTACTAACTGGTGCAATACATCTTCTCATTTCCTGTTTTTATAAATGGTCTCTGTTCTAAATAAACAGATAAATAAACTATATTTTCATACTATTAGTTTATATAAATTTTCCAGAAAACAGTCCCATCAGTGTCTGTAAAGCTGGAGAAGTTGACTTTTGTAGACTGGCTAATGCCGGCCACAATACCTGTAGCAACATTTCTTCCCTCCCATCCTCATTAGGTTTTAGAATGCCAGATCACTGTAAAAGCCTTTTTACTTGGAAAAGGAACCAGATGAAATGCTCTATAGCAGCAGTTGCTAGGTTATGTGGTCAGAGTGTCCTTTATCATGACGTATGACATTCATTAGTGTGCCTCTCTGCCAATCACAATGCAAAAAAAATGCTAATTTACATTATATACAAGTCATCATAAATTCACAAGATATAATGGGCCATGCGTACATTATTGGTTTTAAAACATGGTTAATTAGGCTATTTATGCACGTATGTTAAGCTAAAACTGGATCAACTTTACCTTGTGTTCTCGTTCTAGGGTTGCTACATACAATATAAAAGGTGTTACTTCTATTGCACCTTAGGCCAGCAAGTCATTAAGATAATTCTATGCAACAGACACATATGCATGCTACACTAGCAACCACAGGACTAGCCCTCAGAGCTAGCCACACATTGTATGTGCATGTTAGTGTGTCAAATCTGATCTCCCATCATCAATGCATCAACAACCGATGCTGCCTACCAACAAAAAGAGTTCTAGGTAAAACACTGACAGCCCTTCTCTGCTGTTGGCAAAACAGTTGGTTAGAAAGACAATCACACCATTCAAACATTCAATCACAAAACAAATCCAATAAATCTATCTAAATTCTAAAATAAAGCTATATGTGGAAAATGATCTACTAACCAGGATTCAGGAACTTTCCCCTCAAAGACCAGTAATCCTAAACTATAACTATAACTTTGCATTCATCATGGACAAACAATCTAACACATGAGCTAAACAGCACACTTATGACAAAGAAATGAGAAGGTCATCATGAAGACAAATGGTAAGGGATAACTAACACATTTTCAAATCCAAAATTTGAGTCCAAATATCAATGAGAAATAATTTTCTATTGTGTTTTCCTGGCATTTTGCACACACATGACTGAATACCTAGCATGAAAGAAATGCATTTCACATTTATTTCAAATGTTGCCATCACTATTTACAATACAGATGTGCAGGTTTTCTAACACAACAAAACAACCAAAATATCAATGCAGCATGACTACATTGTTTTTAATCACACCACAAAACATTCATGAATTACTTTTTAATTACTTTTAAAGTGGTTAACACCTGGCTATTCATATGCATACAGAAAAGAATCGTAAAATATGAAAAGGAATGAACCACGACTGTAATCATTGTTTTCAATACAGTCTCCAAATTGTGCTCAAGATAAGCAACCATACGACCTCGCACACTTTCAATTATAGATGCCGAAAACCACAAGGACCCGTTTCTCTTTTGAATTCTGCTTACAATTCCCCTGAAGTTTAGTTCCATGTGTCTGTTAGTCCCTGACTATATTATTTTATTAGTACAAGTTTACATTACACTTAGATTATGGTCTGTTAAATCTTTGCAGTATTTGTTTGCAGACAAGCAAACAGTGCAGAAGACACTGATCAATAATGAAAGCCTATGAAATGAATCAATTGCATGCATGCATTCACTTTCAGAATAAGTTGTTCAAAAACTTGCATGACTTGAGCATTCCTACCTACTCCACACTGAGCTCTTAACTTTTACAAGCTGACAGTTGAGACAGAGAGTATACACACATGTACACCATGTGCAATCTGTCTTTTTCTACAATCAATATTTATGTTAGTATGCCAAGACAAGTCTGGACGCCACAGACTACTACAGCATTTAAAACATATTAGAGGTTAGAGGAACGAATGGTGGTGTGTTCAATGTCTTCATTTTAGTTTAAAAAAATCTGAATTAAAGTCACATATCTGCATGGACAATATTTACCATATCTAGATGCAAAGATGTGCAAGATGGCATCATCACATTTTGAAATATGCACTTCTGTGCACACACGGTGTGCCATGGACAATCAGTGTTTTACATCGGGACTGATTAATAGCTGAACATCACGAGGTAGTAAGCGCCAAGCAGCACTGTCCACGCTCTCCATGGAGACAGGAGGAAGACAGGGCTCAGATCTCACCTGCGGCTGACCACTCCTTAACCAATGACCTGTCTGTCTGTCGTGTGGCGCACAGTGTGAAGGGACACGGCACAGAGAGACAACATCTGCCTGAGCACACCGCTGGAGACAGGACACAACAACCTCCATCTTTCACAGCTACCACTGGCTCACAACGCCACAAACTCACATTGCCATTTCATGACTTTGATCACATCTTCGGTGGAATTTTTGCTCTAATTTAATTTTACTTTAATCTGGGAATTTTCCTTTATTTTTTATAATTTCACAAACTTGCATTAACTGTCTGATTTTAGAAGAAGAATGACTGGTGTTGCATTGTTAAATATATATATATATTATAGGCATTCTAAATTAGATAAAGATCAAGGTTACATAAATTGCATGGCTAGAGCATAAGGAACTATTAATATCTGCACAAAATAATTTTAGTCAAGAAAACAAGATCCCACACGAAGCCAGCCAAACAATTACAAAATGAGCGCAAAAAGGTAATAAAAACTGAGAGTCATAAAACACTAAATTTATTTCATATGTGGTGTTTCACTGCATGATAAGGGAGAAATACATCATTCGCCCTAACGGTTCAGGAAGAAAGCAGCCAGCACTCACTAGTACGTTTCTATGCTTGCCATTACTTGAATAATCGTGAGGAGCGGCCGGATCTGAAGCAAAGTTAAACACCAGGCATGGAGAGTTTCAAAGAAAGTTCACCCTGTGCTTTTAAACCTGGGTCAGCATTTGCGAAGGTCCATTTCTGCATAAGTGAGCACACAAACCCCCGACGCCTGTTCAAATAGTCTGCCGCTCTCTCTCCCAGGCAGCTCATGACAACAGCCCAGCAGCAGTGCTGTTTGATCTCCAGTGTTTTCCTTAATCTGGGTTGTCAAGGTTCGCTTGTTGGAGGCTGTTTACTTTACTTCTCCGACAAAAAGTGTTTTTTCCCCCCTCTCAGACAATGACTAATCCAAAGAGCAAGGAAAAGTGAGCTCTGCCACTGCTAGATGTTAAAGCTGTAGTTGCCTTTTTATCTTTCAGCATAATTGTGAGGGCAACAATGAAAAAAGTGTGATGCTCAGACATACTGTAGGAAGTTTACAATCATGTGCATGCTAGCCTGTATGCAACCTTAATTTATGAGTCATCACCTGCACCACAGTTGCAAGGTGAATTAGCTGTAAATATGATTTCAGGTACTAACACAACAAACAACATGAAGGAAAAAGACTGAATGTTTGCTCGAATACTTTACCAAGGCCCTAGGGGCAGATTAATGGTTATAACTATCCAGTTTGCTCTGGTTAATAGTGGCATATGAATACATCACGGTACTGCAAATGCTATATGGTATACCCAGAAAAAGTACATCCCCATTTTCTCTCCTGTTTACATGAAGTAGCGCAGCATACACGTTATAACCTGCAAAACATTTTGTTGACAACCTGATACCAATTTAAAAACTCTCTGCAAACATTCTCAGAAAATTTTTACAATTAGGCTACATTTAAAAGTTAGCAATCTCACCCTAATGAAGTTGCAATTAAAATGTATTGTGCATAAGTTTAGAAATCTGTAGACAGCGGTTCATAAAACTGGGATGCGTTGCTTGGAGATATCAAAACAAACTTTTAAGTGAAGTCTTATCCTTTGCAAAAACGGTTACGACAATAACGCCAGTAGACGGTCAGCTAGTAGATTAAAAATGCATCCGTTTCTAGAAAGAATAGTTAAGCTGTGACTAAAAGCTCACCAGAACACAGTCTGGAGGTCAGAAAGAACTGTAAACTTAATAGCGACATTTGCTTGGAAACCAGAAACAACAGGCACAGAATGTGGAACTCTGCGAATGAAACGTGTTGCAATCGCTACATTATAACCGAGTCATGTCGAAAACTCCATGACTAAAACAGCGATGGTAATTCTGAAGATTTCTTACGTGTTGATGGTAAATTACGAGATTCACACCTAGTAGTTACGTTACGTAGAAACAGTTTCCAAGTGAAATCTATTTTGTTTCACACTTACATTCCAGATCATATGAAACAACATACGTTCAGTATTATGCCATTGTTTTTCCCCAAAGCACAACTCTTCATAAATAAGAAAAAAAACATACATCTGACACAATAAGCAATCCCTGCTCATTATGCTGTCAGAAATGTGGCGTTTGCCGATGTTTGTGGTGAAGGACAACACGTGGGACCAGCCACTAATCTCTGGTTATGGTCCAAAATAATTCGGGTATGAAACTTCTCCACTCAACCCAGATTGCACATCTTCAGGTTCAAACTTGCAACACGCGTTTCAAAACAAATGCATGCTTATCTGTATGGAAGTATCACTTCTTACATAGTCTAACCACTGTTTTAAACACTTCATCAAGACACGGACCAAAGAGAGATGCGAGAGCGACAACTTGCTAGCTAACGAGCTAGCTAACTTTTAGAAAAGTAGCAATGAGTCGCGGCGTGTCTGTTTTTTTTCCCGAATCACTGACCTATTGGAATAAAACCCCGCGACCAAACAGACCACTGCAGAAGACACCTGACATGAATTCCTCCTGTTCGCAGTTAATTGTGTTGTTGTTGTTTATCACTCTGTTTCACCATTAGAAACAATAACCGCAAACAGTGTGATAACAAAGCCAAAACTCCATGTGCATGTGTGCAAACAAGGACGCATCAATAGGAAAAAAGCAGGAGAGCATGGTCAACTTACCGCAATTCGATAGTGGCTGAAAATCGCATCGGGCGCAATTCTGGGCTTGAAATAATCAACTATAGCCTACATGCGATCTTGTATACCAAGAAAGCATGCAACAACCACACAGTAAATAACAATATTACTCCGCTCGGGGAACTAACTTGAACTGAAACAAGAGATCCCCACTGTATTCACGGAAAGCACAGTTTCAAAGAGGGATTCTACAGTTTCACACCACCTTCTGTCTGGAATAAGAGGGGCGAGCTCCTTCTGATGTTATTACACTTTAATGCGCCTTGAAAGAAAGGGCAATCGCGGATTTGGATGTTGTTATTTTTTGATGTTCCAAGTCCGTGACGTCATATCCACCTGCTGGGTAAACAACATTCATTGCAGATCTTCATTGAACATCTAAAGGAAAAAGTAGCGATACATTTAGCGAATGTTTATCTGTTTGCTTTGCAAAATACGACATGCATTTGTTTATGCAGAAATAGACGGGAAGCGAAAAAAATATGAGTATGAAGTGAAAGTGGCGTGGGCTGGCTGGCTAATTACAACAGAGGCAAATGGGGCTTTTTTTCTCCCCCTTTTTTCTGCACTTTGTCCAATGAATCGGAGCAAGTTCGAGGGGTGAAAGTTCAGGAGAAGGACAAATACTTATGCAAGGAAGTCAAGAAAGTAGTTGTCAGTGAGAATGTCCCTTGGTTTAATCGGTATTTGAGTAAAGTCATCTAAGTGGTGCATCAGCTCAAGTTATTTTATCTGAGGGTTGCAAAGTTTTTCATAGCCAACACAGCCTGTTTTGAATGACAACCTAAATCAAACGGACAATGACAATGGTCGTCAATTAGTGATTCGGTTCAATGGCTTTAAGCCCTCATTGGCTATACATTTTGGAAGTTTAAATCAGCCCTTTTGAAAGTTTTTTCCCCCTTAAAACATGTGTTAGCACGTCTCTACTGATCAAACACAGTAGGCAAGGTTTCTGATATTTTTGTCAGGCTGTAGCAGCAACATATACCTGTATAGACTGTAGCCTCCACCTTAAAATACATATAGAACAGTCTACATTTCTGCTGCTGTGTAGCGTGTTTAAAAATGAAAAACTACACATTGGCCATGAAGAAGGAAAAATCTCGAGAGCAAGAATACCTAATCTGTAACACAAGAAGCTATTAAATTGAAAGTAATTCCAAGTAGTGTTGTCCTTGATCAAGGTCTGTAGAGAACAGGCCATTTAATTATGCGAGAAAATAATTGTATCGATGGTTGTAGCTTATTCACATTGGGTACTGTTAGTAGTGTTCCTGCTGCTGCGAGGGATGAATAATTCTATTTCTTTAGTCTATAGCACCACCTCCTGGGCGTTGGTTCACAGTTGCTGCAAGGTGCCCCACCTACGGTTTGAAATTGGAAAACACTGTCCCAGACCCACATTACTTAGCAGTAGCAATGTCTGCCTGTAGACATGAGGCCAACGTTCATCAGTCATCCCATGCTGCTCAGTGTATATGGGTCATGTGAGTGATGTTTTCCTCTAGTCCACAGTTGTGTGACCCTAGAGCACAGGTGTGATATTTGACTAGGCGAGATGACATCCTGTGAAATGATAGATAACTTCAGACAAATTCAACTGAATGGTGGGTCTCTGAAAGCCTTCATATGAGGAGAAAACAAAGCTGGATAGAAACACCACAACAGGGAAAATATCAGTCTTATCTTCTCACAATGCAAATCTGATAGTGTCATTTTTGCAATAATTTGTATTCCTCATGCAGAATCCCCATAGTGACGCTAATTCAAATAGACATTCAAAAGAGAATTAAATAGCCTACAAAGTTCACCACTTAACAAAGAGCAAGCTGATCCATGTTTGTGTACTGGTGTAGTAAGCCATGTTGAGACTAAGACAAAAGTGTTTTTGTCTCACTTGTTTTGACATCTTGTTATGTGCCGAGGCTGATGCTCCATGGATTTTGGCTTGGCTTGATAGAGTGTCGCTTTAAAACAAATTAATTGAGGATTACTATCAGTTATGTAACACCCTCTCCATATGCACTCATGCACACAACAAAGTAATTAGCTTTCTGTTAATTAGGTAATTAAGCAAATGAAAAGAATCCACTCTCCATTTCCAAAGGGGATGGCTTTCAAATGACGTTCTCCCCTGCTGTTAAGGGCACAGCGAGCTGGAGAGGAACAAAGGACTGCCACCCTTATACATGTAATAAAAGAAGATCATCTGCTCTATGTGGATTGAAATCATTAAGGGGGTTTCACCTGCTTTTCCATGCTGTACCTTGTGCATGAGCATAGGGAGAAAAAAAACAGGAGTAAAACAATGGTGATAATATAGCTGAAAGTCATTTTAAAGAATAATGATAACATTGGAGCCACTAACACCTGAATTCCTGTTTCAAGAACACAAGCGCTGAAATCAACCCAGAGGTCTGACACCTTTGATTATGGCAGAACTATTTTTGGAGCTAGTTTTGAGTCACTGCAATGATAATGACGACAGTGTAACACATCTCAAGTTAGATTTTCTTGCCAAGCAGCTTATGAACCTCTTATTTACAGTGAGTTTGTTTTATTATGTAGTAAATTAGCGTGCATCAGAATTAAGCTCATATATCTCAAAGCAACCTTTTAGCATCTCAAGATATGCTTTAAATCATCTGCAAATCTTATCAAACATCTTCTGGAGACTATCACACCTCTATTTCCCATCTTCCAACCTGTTATCATTAATATTACCAATATTTCTAAAAGCTGATTGTACTGTCGGCTTGTACATCTTATCTAAAATATGTGAGAATTATTTTGATGCTCTCCTGTAGCTCCAAGTGCAAGTTCTGAGATTTTTATTTCAAATACAATCAAAAAGTAGATCCTAATATTTTTTTTACATTTTACTGGTTTGTTTAACAGGCACAGGATAAAATCAGCTGCAATGTAAAAGTCATCCTGTGTGCTCTCAATGTCCATTTCAGCCGTAGTCATATATACTCATTTTAAAAGAAAAGTATGCAGAAACGATCACATGCCTTCACCCTGCCTAGAGACCAGACATCATTAATGACAAGAGCCTTCACTGGCCTGCATAGATTAGTTATTACCAACAATTAGATAAGGACACTTCAAGTTTCCCATTAAGTGATGTAGTCCTCCCCTCTGGGCCACTAATGTGGGGAAGACTATTCCCTGTCTTCTACTGTTATCCCAAGATCCCTTCTTTCCTCTTTACCCGTAGCTCTAGCAGCAGTTTCTTGATCGGCACATTCCAAACCACGCCGGCGTGCGTGTCTGCACACATAACACTGGTAGCTGGATAGACATGACTTCTTCTGTACAGCTAGAAACAAATCTTCCTCTCCTTTCCACCATGTTCTAGGTGAAGCGATCAGCGAGCAGAAATCGCTCGTGCCCTGTTCATTTGACTGATTGATTGACTTGTAACGAGGAGCACTACTCGCTCAACGCTGACAGAAGCCTATAGTACAGCTCCAGAATCTGATCCTATGACAGAATACAACAGTGAGGCTCTCCAGAAGGATAGAGGATAACACCCCTGCGTCAATCAACAGTGTTCTGTCAGTCTTCCGTGTCATACAGTGTAAATAAAGTTAGATCTGAGAAATATGCCCACCATCTGACTTTCAATATATCAGAGAAGGAAATGCATTGATAATTAATTACATTATAATATCATTTTAAACCAGACTTTCTAATTATCCAGTTGTTTCTCAGGCTTTCGTGAATTATTTGCTCAAGGACATTTAAAATTGTTTTGGTATACTTATATGGTATATTTGTATCCTGAATTTAAAACTCACACTTCCTGGGCAACTCCAGAACTCCATACATTAAACCGGGGTGAATGTGCGTACCGCTCCTCTCCCGTCTTTCTTCTGGCTGCGTGTCCTCCTCTGCAGGCATCACTGAGGATCCATTGAAAGTGTGAGTAGCTGTGAAATGAGCACAGCTCTCCAAACTAAGCCAAATTCAACACTGCGCAAAAAGTACATGTCACTCTTTTCCACAGGTGCCTTTGGGTAATTGTTGCCTGTCCTCCCCTGCATGTATTCTGTGGACACCAAACACACAAACGTCTCAAATTCAAAGATGTTTCACCTCCACCATCTTGCTGCATCTGGATTCTAAACTCCCATTCATAATGGAGGATGATGCCTCAGAAATCAGAGCGGGGGACGGTTTCACACACCCTGCCGGCACCATGGCATGGGGAGTGCCCTGAGGGACACCTGGCTGAATGCTGGCAGATGCCATGAAGAGACACGGTTGGCACCTTACCGCTCACCTGTTTTAATTGTGTATTACTCACACTTGAGTTCTCATTCTTGTTTAGTTTAGCCTCCCTTTTAACATGCTTTTTGCTCAGCCTTGGTTACTAGATTTAAATGCGTATTCAGATTTTGCAGATCCTTTCTACCAATTTAATTTGTAGTACGCCACTTCAACGGCACAGTACCTGTCGTCCAACACAGTTGTGCAACGCCATTTCACTGCTCGCTCCACACTCTTCTTGTTTATCTACAGGAGCGTTTCCCCACAGTGCTATTTCAGCATGTGAAGAAGAGAAGAGACCGTTGCTGTTCAGCCAAGCCCTGTGGCCTGTGGCTGTAGAGTGTCTTTTCCAGTTTCACTAGCATTTTTTTCTGTTGCTTCTGTGGTCACTCTGTACGGGCTGATTCCCCAAGCGTCCCTGATGTGGCCTCTCATGACCAACATCAAAGTGAACCTGGGATAACTGGGTTTCTAGTTCTGTGATTGAGCTTAGTTAATACGTATCTGACTGTATCCAGTGTAGACTATAGTTGTGAAAATATCTGTTGTTAGGTTGTGATACACAAGATAAGAGCCAAGTGGAGGGCTTCTCTCTCTTCTGGTCCACTTGCCTGTGAATTCAAGTTCAGCTAATAGCCTGCAGTCTATGATCCAGGACACACGATCATACAGTATTTCCTCATACAGTATCTCACTTAACAAATTAGAGATCAGGTAACATACCAGACCACCTACGTCAGTGAATCAACCTCTGGCTACTTTCAGAACTTAAGAAAATCAGCTCTTGGGCTGGTCTTGCCAATGATAGCTGCATGCAGAATGGTAAGTGACCTCCCTCTTGGCCACCCACAAATTGAAACTGGCATTCATTCATTCCCACACATTGGACCCTAATTTGATAGATGCGCACTGCGGGTTCTAAAGGAGCTGGTATGCTTGATTGTTGGTTGTTGCGTGTGCAAACTGTGACATCAGCACCTTAACCTTTAATGATTTTGCTAGAGGCACGTTTGACCAGAGATGGGGACTCGAGTCTGTGACTTGCACTTAAGTCGCACTTAAGTCGCACACACAATAACTTGAAATTTGACTTGAGACTCAAACTCAAAAGACTTCAGACATGACACAGACTCGAGATTTGGGCCTCGGACAATCTTTATTTTGTTTATTTGTCTATGGTTTGGTGCATTAACAATGTCTGACGAGCTGAACGTCATTCCCTCCCTTATTATCACATGTAACCTTACGCCTCTGGTGTGCACAGCCTCAAATGACTGAAATGCAGCCACTACACCATGGCGAGTATCCCTGCAGCCGCTATCCCATTTGTCACAACCTTTGGCTGAATAACTTCACACAAGGCCCAAACAAAAGAACAAGTTTGCGGTATCAACATAAAGGATGCTGGATTGAACAAATCAAACTTCATCAGGCAACTGCAAACACACCCAGATAGGTTAGTCACTTGGTAATGTAAATGTTAATGTTAGCATCTATGGATGGTTAGCAAACATGTTTAGCTCAGCATCAGGTATCTAACATTAACTTGTCACTAGCTTTGACTTGATTAGATTGGCTTTAGCTGAATATTTGGCAAAGATGAGTGAGTGTATGTTTGCTTGTCACAGTTGTTCAGAGTCCTTTCTTCTCTACAGTTTTTCTCAGTAGCCTTGGTACATCTCTCAAATCATCTTCAACATTTTCAAACATTTTCATGCATTTCTTGAAACAATTTGTACAGTACGAAACAATGGCGGTTACTCTCTCAAAATGCTTGGCTTATGCCTCAAAACTAAATAATCACATCAATGAATATGTCAGTGCCAAGTCCTTTTGTCATGTTATTTAGAAAATGTTGTCAATACAAAATTATATCAAGGTCTCTTTCTTTCACAATAATTTATCACCTTACCAGATTATTGCATGTTTCCAACTAATTTAATATTAGACATTTCACATTTTTTACAGTCATGTTTTCCCTTTCAACAAATGTAATCAATGAATAGATACCTAGATGTTTTTAGGGGTCAGACTAAACAGCAGATAATTGTACATAGCCTTTTGCATGAATGTGCAAAAGCATTTCCAAAATGTTCAAAAGAATGAGAAATTGTTGTTATGATGTGTAGGTTGAACAGTTTTAAGAAATACAGTTATAGTTACTATGAGTTGTTATGTTAACAAAAGACACTCTAAATTGTTGTTTTACAGTGTTTTTTTTTGTCCAGTGATTTTCATACCAAAAAGACGTAACGTGTGAGCACAACCTAAATGCTTTTGACCCTCAGGTCTTCATCAGGCAAGACGGTAACGCTAGTAAACCACACAAACGTCTCATGTGTTCCAATTGTTGCTGTAATCTCTCTCCACAAGTTCTGTGCCATGTGGGAATCCCTATGCTCTCGCATTGATGGATCAGAAGGATGCCTGTAGAGACAGGTGACAGACCTGCTCACCAACTAGTGCCTCCAGCTCACCCATTTTGCACATTCGCCAGCTGTGCCACACACAGCAAGTTACAACAATTGGGAGGTGTGCGCCCAGCTGAAACATCACTGAAGCGCACCGCGCGCCAGCTCTAATGATATGACTTTCGTCGCACGCCGATGTGTGCAAGGACAGCAATGTCAACCATAAATCCCCCTTCATGCGCAACAAAGAAGGGCATGTCGTGAAGCTATTTTCATTACTAGCACACATTGTAATATTCATAACATTCATAACATGCACAGACATAAGCGCCTTCGAGGGCAGATCGAGGCCTCATGTTTCTGATCAAAAAAGTTGCCGTCTCATGGAAATAGTTTTGAAGACCTGCTGGTTGGCAGGGTCCTGGCTGCTTGCACAGGAGGGGTCTGGCTCTGACTAGTGTGTTACAGCAGCCATGAGCCCTTTGCCGGTTTAGTAAGAGAGAGAGAGAGAGTACTGACATTTATGCGCAACATCAAAAGCTGCTAACTCAGCCATCCGGAAAACTGTTTCTTGGTGACGGAGGCAGATGTGGATGAAAGGTCAGAGGTCACAGGCTTGGTAGCTGTGGAAGGGGAAACGGAATGGGGAGTGCTGCGGTGAGCTTTTCCGCATGATTGTGTCCCCGGCCTGCCGCCACACAGGCCTAGTCTGTTGTCTAACCCAGACCGCTGTTGGCTTTTATAAGAAGTGTGGCTTCTGCAAAGTCATCCTAGAAACAGCTGGATGCGCTTCTCGCTCACACACACTTACACCACCACAGAGGCCCCACAGTTGGTCACCCACCTCACCCAGGTTCACCAGACTGAAGATGGAAAAGTTGATTGATCTCAAACCCAGCAGCTGGGGATTTATTTGATAAATGTATCTGCACCCGCGCCTAGAACTAATCAAAAGAAAATCCCACCAGTTAATGAGGAAATACAGATGTTCATTGATAATTAAGGCAACAGCATGTTTGGTGATTCCAACTCTTGTTGCCTAGTGATTTTGTAACTAGGAAGTCTCACTCCATTCTAGAGATTTTCTGCTAGGGCTAAAAGTGCAGTGCCATATCTTGCCATTCCTTTGTGCACATTGATTTAAAGGTGAAATGTTCCTGACACTTTCACACACTTCCTGAAGTTGTTAATTATTCTACAAACAGGCAGATTTCTATTTTTGTTTCGGGTAACGCGAAAAAATAAGGTGTTGGGAAGTTCTTCAACTGATCCTACAGAGGCATAAGAGAGCTTACCATAGGTGTAACAAAGGTTATTATATTTATAATGCTTATTTTAAATCAGTCAGTGCTTTTATAGGTTTTTATACTGACAGGGTGTGTGTGGGGGCGTGGCGCCGGCAGTGACAAAAATTAACGTGTTGCCCCTTTTTTCCAGGGCAGAGCAACTGCCCTTCAAAATTCCTGTGCACGTCCGAGAAGATGGGCAAACAACATTTAAATTAAAGGGGTTGAACTCTGTTCAACTCGGTTCAACCCTGCTGTTTTTCATACTTGTATGCTTAAATGAATTTGGTGGCAAAATTGTTGTGTTTGTTTAAATATTACCTCCTCCTCCAAACTTAAGATCCATCAAAGATAAAGTTACAATATGTATATTTTTCATATCAGTCGATAAGAATAGATAACTTACAGTATACCCTTTTCCACAAACTTTGTCAATTTGCTTATCTTGCAAATGTGCTTTATGCGGTATGTTTTACACTGTCTATACTGTTAAATGTTTTAAGTTTGCAAACTTTTGTTTTGGTATTTAAACAAATGAACAGAAACAGAAACAAACAAACTGGAAACATTTTTGAATAAAAAATAGATCATCTACTTTACAGCAAAATACATTATAATTGACTCTATTTTAAATGATAAAAATAACCTACATTCAATGAGAATGTAAATATTTTAAAGCTAACTGTAACCATATAGTTTATTGTCAACGTTTATTGAGTTATACATTGTTTATCCACTAGAGGGAGATGGTGACACAGAGCAAGTTGTGCCATGTACAAGGCTGAACTATGGGGCTGCTTCTGAAGTCAAAATCGTAAGTGTTCCTCACTGATCACGTGTGCAAAACGTTTTTAGCAAATTCTCATGAGACCCTTCTGAAGCCATGACCTACAGGTCTTTCAGTGGTGAGTAGGAACACCTGAAGCTCACATGGGCAGACAGGTAAACTAGTGGGCTAGAGACTACCTGAGGGGGCAGTCCTGCTGTTGGAGGATGGACTAGATGGTCTCACCTCCCAATGTTTGAAATTTGAAGAAGCCCTTTCTTGTCTCATACATTCTGGGAGAGACATAAAAGACTGAGGATTTATTTTTACGGTCATACACACAACTTTGTTTTAAGTGCAACACAGAATTCATAAATTACCCATCTGTCATAAGTTTCTTATTCCAGAAAGCGGGTTTGATTAATACTCTAAGTTTGTTAACCCTGAAATGAGAGAAACTCTGGATTTTCCGTTCCAGAAAAAAAGGGAACTTAAACTTTGGGTCAGTTACCATGGTGACAGCCTAACCTGCTCGCTGGTAGGTTTTCTTTAACAAACCCTGAATTTCTCTCCTTCCACTTGCTGTGCCTAAAGCAGCTATTGGACATGGAGTGTCCTTTCCCCATTTACCCGATTGATGTTGAAGTGGAATTAATTATGATTTTGAGACTCCAATTAGATGTGCCATCCTTCCCTGATGACTAGGCTACCTAATCAAATGTAACCATTTTTTAACATTAGAATAAAATATTATTAATATTCCAGCACTGTTTCAACTGTAATATAAAAAGAAAGAATGGTTACATGTTTACTGAACAGGCTACTGCATCCGAACTTGCACAGAACTTCTCTCCCACATCTCTGAAACTGGCCGCTCCACGCCATCAGAACATTTATAAAAGGACTGAAGTTTGTTTGTGCTGGTTTCTGCTGTAAAAATAATTTGTGCTGTTAGGGTTTTAAGTCATTTTTAAGTCACTGGCTGGAAAATCTAAAGTTGAATTACTTAAAACTTTAACAAAACCTGCACAAATTATTATTTTTTTACAGCAGAATCAAACAGCAATTCCTGACAAACCACACTGACGTCTGAGGGAGGAGGCCAGCAGGTCAGGCTGTCCGCTCCTGATGGTGTCCGGGGACAGTGGGCAATCTCCTTGGAAGCGTACAGGTCCACTGGTGGATGACTGTAATGCATCTATGGCCTCCTCCTTTTACTTTGCAGCCACAAGCCAGTTGTCTGTTTAAGTTGCCAGATGGATTCCATTGGCCCTGAGAGGCCCTACAGCGGCTTCTGTGCATTTTACAAATGTGTGGGGGCTCAGAGGAAGGCTGAACAGAAGCACCAGATACTCGGAAATCACCCCCTGAAAAACCAATTGGAGAAACTTTCTGTGAGGGGGATCAATATGAAAGTACACGTCTTTCAGATCGATAGTCACAAACCTCAGCAGAGCCGAGTGTGTCAGTATTCTGAGCCGGTATTGTCTGAGATGTTTGTTTAATGCTCTCAGATCCAGTATAGGTATTATCCTGCTTCCCGTTTTGGGGACAACAACAAACCTTTGGTAGAAGCTGCTTTGGCTCTTGAATCACTCCTGTCTCTCGCAGGGAGGTAATCTCTGCTTCGAGAAAATGTGCTGCATCCCCTGTTGCGTGTGAATACGTTATATTTGAAAACCGAGGGGGCAAGCATGAGAACTGGAGACTGTACTTCTTTTCTACAATTCTGAGCACCCATTGTGATGTGACGCATGAATGCTAGTGGGGTTACTGACAGCCTTTACGCAAAAGGTGGAACAATGCTGCCCTCTTGTGGAGGAGAGCATTGCAGCCCTGTGAAAGCCGAGGGCGTGTGTGTGTGTGTGGCCTGCTCCGCTAGAGAGCATATCTGAGGCGTCTCTCTGCAGCAGTGTTGTGAGGGTGTCTAATTTTTATTTTGCAACAATGGAAAATGCTTCCTCTGGAGTGCCCTCAGCCTTCGGCCTATTTGCTCTGTGGGGGACATTTGTGTTGCTGAACACTGTGTGTTTGTGATTTCGAGTGAAGGGGGGGTATTATGAACTGAACACAGTCCCAAGTCTTTGAGCTCCAAGTCGGAACAGCAGGCTCTCAGGACTGATCCCCAAGCTGTGTACATCTGGCAAACAACACTTTCGCTCTCGCTGCAGTGAGCTAGGTTGCCCGCTCGGCCCTCTTGCCCAGGCAAGCCTGAAATGGAGCTGGCTGGCGGCTTCCCTGCTGGTCCAAAGGTGCAGCTGGTTTGCTGGCCCTCAGTCATGAGTTGAGCTGGCAGTCTTGGGTCCCTTTGTAATTCTGCTAAGCAGAGAATGTGCCACCTCCTGTGCAAAAGACAGGCGAGGTGTCGGGGGAGGGGGTGGTTGTGTCTTCCAGGGCAAGCAGGTTTGCAAGGCCTCACCTTCCCTCTTCTGCTACTCACAGCAGCGCAGCATCGTGACCATTGCAGGATGAAGCCGTTAAGCCAGCACGCTCTCTCCCTTGCATGACCATGATGCTCATCGCTCTCCCAGAGGCCTGGACAGCGCAGGTCTGGACTTGCCTTCGTACCAGAGCTGGTGTTCTAGGCCAGGGGTTTTCAACTGGTTTTGTCCCAGGGACCATCATTCTGACCAGAAAGTAATCCGCGGCCCACTGATGTGCCAGTGATTGTCGAAACATTTTACAGTCCCGTACCCTTCTTTTTCATGTTTGTAACCACCGCCGCCGCCACGCCCCCTCCCCCCGCACACATATTCTGCCTATAATACTTGTCAGTGTAATTTCTTCGCTGAATATGGGTCTACATCAGTATTTGGGGCAATGCGACTTGGCTATTCAGACATAAATATGTCGACGGGCCGAGGTATATTTATAAAAATAAAAAAAGTCAATGGTGAACTGATCAACGTCGCGGACCCCCTGCAATGCCGTCGCGGACCACCAGGGGGCCACGGACCCCTGGTTGAAAACCCCTGTTCTAGGCCATGAAATGCCCAGCTTGTTGGCATTGCGTTTACACACTCCGTGCAGGTTTTACGTCAATAACTGGGGAGCCCCATTATTGCCAGTAGCATCAGTGCTAAGGTCACGCTGAGTTACGGGCATCCCTACCTTCTTTTACGGGAGGAACGGGTTGTCGTATGACATGACGTTTCCCATTCGTCCAGTGAATCCAAATCCATATCAGGGGCAGTTCATCCCACCTCTCGCTTAGGGGGCTCACCCCGACCCTCGCGCAGGCAGTCGAAATTACCAAGCAGCGTAGTTGTTTCATCACATTGGTGCTCACCGGGGTTTCCTGGTACCTGACCACTAACATGACCACCAATGTTACGTGTCTTGTGTGTGTTGCAGTCCAAGGCACTCGTTGCAGCAGGGGTGAGTACATCTTGCCGAGATGTTGATTCCATACAGGCCCACACATACTGGCTTTTCTTCCTTTGCGTTGGGAGAGGGAGAAGCCTTGATGCTGTTCCCCGACACTGCAGTTTAGTGACCGGCGAGTTTGCTAATGAGTTGCTACCAAGCTTTGCAACTAATAGTTTTCTCTTTAGCTTTGCAGTTTGGTGCTCACTATGGCAACATTTTGGTGACAAGATAGCCGATAGTCCAAAAGCTAATGTTCAGTGCCACTTTAGTTTGGGGACTAGTAAGTTAACTGAATTGTTGTAACCAACAAGGACAGGACAGACTGGTTAAAATAGTTGTTTGGAGAGAAACCTATCTATCATGTTGAAAACTGCTGTGTAAGGAATTAGCACCTGGCTAGCAAGTGTTTAGCTCTGTGCTGTGGACAGTTAAGCATGAGACCTTGGCAGAACTGACTTGAGGTTGCTTCTGAGAGAGAACCAGTAGTTGGATGACGTCCTGCTGCCCAGGCATCATTGTAAAGAGTGGCCCTTCCTAGACGTGACCAGCCAATCACAGCTAGCGTAGTGGTGGAGTGATTCTGAACAAATGCTTGAAACAGAACTTTGATTAGCTGCCTTCTCATACTGTGCATCTCTATTCACCCTCTGTCTGAAACGCTCTGTTAGACTTTATATGTCTTTAGCTCCCCCTCCCGATGAGCCGAGTGTGCTCTGATTGGTCAGCTAGGCGAGCAAAAAGAATTATGTTATGAGATTGCGTCATCTTATAACAAGAGAAAAGGGCTGGAATTCCAACAAGGTATTTCATGTAGCTGAGAAAAAATGATCTCTTCAGGAGAGAGTTACTTGCTCTGGTGTGTACTTTGGGCTTTGTAACTTTGCAGAGCGTTTACATGCACAAAAAGCTATATAACACATTAAAAGAAAGGGGAAAACCGGAAAAGCATAATAGGTCCAACAATAATAATGCCTTTGTGAGCATTTCACCGCAGTTGTCAAGTGGCCACCTTCTTTCATCAGTGTTTCGTTCAATTAGGCCCATAGCACCTCCAGAAGGCTCAGACCCCCCCCCCCATACTTATGATGGGTTATGACACGTGTCAATATCAGAGACAACAACACCTCAGAGATACACCACAACATACACCCAGACAGTACTGAGAGACTTGCCCACAACAACCATGACCAAATGTCAGTCCAACCAGGTTCTTCAGCTGTACATAGGCCCATTTGCTGGTGACTCCAGGTATGCCAAAATCCAAAAGATCTTGCAAAGTATGTCAAAGCATGCCAGCATGGGGGGCACTGTGGCGCGAGCCAATAAGCCCCCCATTTACGGGCTACAATGCCCGCGGGGACACAGGTTTGATTCCGGCCTGCTGTTGTTTCCCGATCCTTTTCACACCTCTTCACTCCTCCTCACTTCCTGTCCAAAAATACTTCAGTCCTATCCAAATAAAGGCTAAAAAGCTCATAAATAAATCTTAAAAAAAAAAAAAAGTATGCCAGCTTCCAGAACATCTTGCAACAACACACTTCTGTAAAACAGGGTTCATTCAAATGTCCTTAAGAAGTCTGTGAGTTTTTCAGCAGCCTCAGACAACTCCTTCAAAGCTACTTCAAGTAACCGTCCTGGAAAATCCAAATCCAACAGAAGCATTGTGGTTGATCTAGCTACAAAGTCTCCTTCCCCCTGGTCTCTTGAGTGCACTTGCCAACCTCGCTCCCTTGGTTACGCAACTAGTTCACATACTTTAGTTTCTTCCATTCAAAGACTTCCTCAGTCACATCTTCAGAGGGAATTGGTAACTCAATAAAGTAAACAATGCGCTCACACTCAGTATAAAACACCATGTCTAGTCTCATTGCAGTAACACGTGGATTAAAGTTCTCCGGTATTGTGCCGGAATTCTGGCGCAGGTCATTTCAGATTCAGAAATAGATCATTATGCTGTAGGCTATGGCTATGGAAAATATGCATATTTTTTGCCTATCATATTTTTTAACTGACATGTAGCAAGAACATATATATATACTGTATATATACATAAATACATAATATAGGAAACTAATTGGCAGAGCTTTTTAAGTTTCTAAGTGGGCTGTCATCTATATATCAGTAGGAAAACCTTCATTGTTTGACCAGTGGATGGCAGTGGTGAGACATGTCTTTTTCATCTCCAAAGGGAAAAAAATGCATTGAAGTCTGACTCTGACTGTCAAACTGAAGTAGATTTCTCTTGTGTTAACAAATGAACATTTTAAGTGGGTCTAACACAAAATTTGTGTTCGGGTTATGCTACCTCAGCAGTTTTACGGTTCTTAATTCGGTTCTTATTAAAATGTGTTAAAGGAGAACTCCGGTATTTTTTTTTACCTCTGTCATTAGTTCACCTTTCTCTTCTTCCGGTCCGGTCCAGAAGAACTGATGACTTCTACTGTTTCTTTACAGTTATTGAGGTAAACACACACATGCCTGTCTCTGTGTAAGGATCTTTTCCATGTTGTCAGACACTTATAATAACATTATGAGCCTGTCAGTGGCAAAACAAGCGGTTTACTTTGACGCTGACCTTGCCCCATTGTATAGCTGTTTTGCAGTTGACAGTTATAGCGTTCTAACTCAACACTGGACCGATTTCGATTGATTTTGTTTTCGTTTTTGTCCCTAGTAAACATTTGGACCCAAAAAGATGGTAAAATAGGGCCCCAGAAAATAACAGAGTTGTCCTTTAAGTGTGTATGGATAGAACAAATGTTTCGATAGAAGCTTGTTTTTTATTGTACAAAAAGAAAAAAATCTTTATAAACCTCCAAAACAAATGCTGTTCTATTGTTGTGACTCTATTAGCCTACTCAAATTAACCGTTTTAAATTAGTTAACTGTAAAATGATTGGGACTTTCCAGAGGTAGCCTGCGTTGACTTTTATGTCAGTGGATCGTTAAATAAGTTGTGAGGACCTCATTTTTGACTAAGCGGAAATGATAGTCTGTGCCTTTAAAGGCTCCTTGGGATAATTTCGCCTTGATGGATTCGGGGCACTCAGACTGAAACGATTGCATTCTTGCCACCAGTCCCTTCCAGACAGAGAAATGTGTGCCTGAGGAAGGTCTATGTCAAGGACCGATTATTTTATATAGTGGAAGCTACTGATGGATAAAACCAGGTCTTGATCGGAGGATGCGGACTGCACCTTTTTAGCACGTAGCCTACCATGCACTTTCATCGCTCTCAGCCTCCTTAAGTCGTGCCAGTTCCAGTTCTCACTGGAGGTTTCTGTTGTTTACATCTGTGAAATAAAACGTTGAAGATTTACACGTGGACGTTTGACCTTTCTTTAAGCTGTAAGCTTAGACTATTTTTATAATTTTTTTCCCGTTCTCTTTTTTGTGCAATTTAATCATTGGAGCGAGCCATACTGATTTTGCTTACATGGACCTACTTCTTGGCAGAATGCTATGGTGGTGACGGCCTATCTTTTTCTTCCAGAAGAATATCGTGAGCCACTTGCCTCTTACCGACAAGATTTTGTGATAAAACATTTTTATATTTTCTTTTAATAGACTTTGGATACCATGTTTCTCGACATCGTCTTCATAAAGTATATCGGGCTGTACTGCTGTGAAATATGCAAGAATGGATTATTTGACGAGCTGTTTGCTCTGAACGACATCGTTTAAAATGAAGAATCTCAAGAAAAGAAATAAAACGATGACCTCATCGCAGTCGGTATGGATTTCAGATGTAGTTTATAGTATCTTTTTGACGTAAACCGACAATGATTTTGAATTTTCACCGACTGAAGTGCAGACAGCCCAAATGTTTTCTTCTGTAGCCTACCTATGCACCTATATCAGAATCTGTCACCAACTGCAGATTATGTAGGGTGTTTTTATTTTTCGCTTGTGGTGTAAACATTACTGGAAGGAGATAGGTTCACTTAATGTTGGATTATCACGTCTCGTCAATAGAGTGGTCGCATAGATGGCGAATACAAGTGATCTGGGGGAAAGCAACCCATCGCTTCAGAATTATGCTATCACTGCCTCTGCGGTGAAGCTGGCCTCCCTGGGACTCATTATTTGCACCAGTCTGATAGGGAACGTGTCGCTGTCCCTCCTGGTGCTGAAAGACAGCACCCTACACAAGGCTCCCTACTATTTTCTTCTAGATCTGTGCTTGGCCGATATCATTCGGACGACTGTTTGCTTCCCCTTCGTGATGATCTCTATAAGCAGTGGCTCCATCTGGGCATACAGTCTAATAAGCTGCAAGATCATCGCGTTCATGGCAGTCCTCTTCTGTTTTCACATAGCATTCATGCTCTTCTGCGTCAGCGTTACACGATACATGGCTATCGCTCACCACAGATTTTATTCCAAACGAATGACACTGTGGACATGTGTAGCTATTATCTGCATGGTGTGGACCCTCTCTATCGCGATGGCATTCCCTCCGGTGTTCGATGTCGGTACTTATAAATTCATCCGAGAGGAGGAACAGTGCATCTTCGAGCACCGATATGTGAAAGCAAACGATACCTTGGGGTTCATGTTGATGCTGGCCGTGATAGTAGGCACAACACATGTCGTTTATATCAAAATGTTGTGTTTTGTCTACGACCATCGTAAAATGAAACCCGCACAGCTGATCCCGGCCATCAGCCAAAACTGGACATTTCATGGCCCAGGTGCGACAGGCCAAGCGGCTGCCAACTGGATTGCGGGCTTTGGACGAGGTCCCACTCCACCAACACTGGTGGGCATCCGACAAGCGTCGCACAACGCCAATCGAAGGCTATTAGTTTTGGACGAATTTAAAATGGAGAAGCGGATAGGGAAGATGTACTACATGATAACACTCGCGTTTCTCGTTCTCTGGGCTCCTTACATCGTTACATGTTATCTTCGAGTGTTTGTCAAAGGCAGCACCATTCCACAGGTCTACCTAACTGCGGCCGTGTGGCTGACTTTTGTCCAAGCGGGAGCCAATCCAATTATCTGTTTCATTTTCAACAAAGAACTGAGAATGCGTCTTAGGGCCTGCTTCCCTTTCTGCGTGGGTACCCAAACACCCATGGAGCCATATTGTGTCATCTGAGGGAACACGTCGCTTTAATCTGGGTCTGAAACGTGTGATTCCTCCCCCTTTCAACAGTGCACTCTATTTTAGCTTTCTGGGGTGGTCCTAATGGCCCTGCCTGAAATAATGACTATGATGACTGAAATAATTTGAAGATGTTTCTCACATAAATATATATGTATATTTGTTTGAAGATAATTGTTGAAATGAACAAATCAGTGTATTATAATGTAAATGATGTACATTGGTTTTGCTTTTATCCGTTTCTATTGGCAATTATATTTGATAAAAATCTTGGTAGACTTTGTTTGTGCTAAAATATCAAACCTCAGACATCTGTTGCAAGTGTATGTATCACATGGACGAATATGTGGATGATTCCCGCTCACATTCCCTTTAAAACAGACCCACAAACATCTTCTTTTCGTATGATCAAGGACTGTTCGACTCAATATGTCAGTGGCAGTGCTGTCAGGAGACATTTGCATTGTTTGTACTGAAGATGAAATAAACCATGATTGATTATTCATCGGTTGTTCACTGTTTTAATTGAACAACCCATGCGTTACGTTATACATTTGTGTATGGAGTAGCCCAATGTTTTGCTGTCACTGTTATCAGTGCCTATGTGCCTGGAACACCTCAGCCAATGTTTCCGTTTTCACTGTGATTCCCTGGTATTGCATAAGATTTGGATATGGTAAAGGCTGAGTTAGCCCAGCTGTAGTGGAGAGGGGCTGCTCAGGCTCACGTGGATGTAATCCCATCTTCAGTGTTGTCCTACAGTGATCAGCGTAGTTTCAGGATGACTTGGGAGTCTCTACCATGTCCGGTCAAGATCTTATCATAGTGTTACTGTCATGCTGGACTACAGGTCTAGAAATGTAAGGTACATTTTATAAAAAGGGAAGTGTATCAGTGGTCAGTGGACAAATACACATGGGCCTACTGTGTTGTTTTGACTACCCTGTCCAAGAAACCTAAAATCCTGGAAAAAGTTTGTTTGGTTTTAACCATTGTAACATTTATCCTTTGTAAATAGCTCATCAGATATCACTCTCAGTTGAACACAAAAGAAAGGAAATGAAGTGATTGATTATTGCACTTGGAGTGAAAATGTGCTGGAAAACCACATTATGCTTATGACACCACAACTGTACAAGTCACTTCAGTGAAGCTGTTCCTACAGGCAAACAACTTATTTGATCATTTATCTTTCAATCAGAGTTACCCAACCCTATTGTACTGAACTGACAGTTCAGTGGGACTTGGAACCACAGCCGGTCCATTTTTTCACACTTGGTTGTAAACAGGCACTGCTACTGATGGTATCAAAAATACCTCTTTATTTTAATCTCCATCAGCGTGACACTAGTGGAAATGGAATTCAGTCTGCTAATTGGAGCCCTTTGTCTCAATGTCCCTGATTACTTTGCCCCCGGATTGAGGCATAGTGGGAGTCTGAGAGCTATTGCTATTGAGCAGCACTTCGAGTCCTTTTCACTCTCCAAATCCTCCCAGTCTGCCCCAGCTTCCGACTGCTCATCATATGCTTGTCTGAACAGTCTTCCGTGATGCCTAGATGCAAGTGTTTTCTTTCAAGTGATTTCTTCACAAGTGTAAACTCAGTTCCGGGCGTATTGGTTTACATATGTGTTTAGAAAGATGGACTGAGATGGAATAATTCCATATTTTGCCTTGAAAAAAAAAACTGTTTAAATACTACTACTTGTTAGGGTTAGGACAGTTTTTGACATTATAAACACTCATGTTGAAATTCACTGATGCATTTCATCAAGCCAAGTGTTTCTGCACCATTGCTGTTGAAAATCGTTGAGTCATTTGAGATCTGTGGCTTGAGCTGTGCTGTCATGTTTTATTTAAAACCTTGGGCTGACGTGGTTTTGTGCAATGGAACCTCAAAAGTACTGCTCACTCATTAGACTGAAGTGGCTCTTAATCAAAATAGTGCAAATGAGTAATTCAGCGTTATATTTTGAAAGGTATAAAGGCCAGGGGTGATATAAGGGAATAGACTGGGACTGTGACAAAACACATTGCCCAGAAATTTCATGACAATTACTTCGCTCTTCTTGTGTAAATTATACCAAGCATTTTTCAAACGAAAAATGCAGGCTATTGTAGCGTTATGTCCTAGTTAATAATAGGAAGTATTAATCAACAATGACTTTTTCCCTCACCAAAACACACATATTGCAGTGGATTGTGGGCCATGAATACTTGTTTGCCCGGCAAGATAAATCACTTGAATGTGCACTGCAAAATTATTCAGAAGTCACAAGTGCATTATATGTGGTCTAATTTAGACTGTTAATATTCCTGATGTATCTTTGGTAAGATTGAAATTTAACAGCTTTTGGGGCTCTAATTGTTCCAGTCTATATGCAGGCAGTGAATCATCCACCAAATTACATCCTGTAAGCCTGGGGTTGGTCACATAATAATTTATGCCACCACCTTCATGTAGTAAGAATGTTTCCAGAGGTTTAACAATCCCTGTGGAATACGTTTTTTTTTCCTTTTTAATGTTGTCTACGTCTAAGGGGAGTATGTGTTCATACAAAGTTCACAAAAATACATCCCATTCATTTTCTAATAGCTTAGTGCTTTTGCTAAGAATTTATAAGAACATACCAACATCATTTCTTTTCTTTGCTGACAGAATGTGCAACTGGCCTATAGGGACCTCATTATTGGTCTTTCATTCAGGGTTCTATTTGAGAGGTTGCATTGATTTGTAGAACTAGAGAAAGGCCATGATCATTAATACTCATAGTTGATTATATGCCACAACAATCTAAAGCTGCTCAAAGCCCCAAAACAACAAGAGGATACAGCCGTTTGCCTGCAGTAAAACATTTATATAAATTTGAAAGAAACCAACATCAATTTACTCATATACTAAAACCCACTGACCACGTATTACTGTTCTATATTTGTCTCCCATACAGAGCCAAATTTCACATTATGCAGTTTTGAAGTTGAATGTTTTGAAGTCTCAGAGTTTTAATTAAGTTTAGACTGTATAATTTGTTCTTTCAAATCAACAACCCTTGGGAGCCGGCTGGCTCAGCGGAGAGGCCACTGGAGTCAGGGTAAACTCCTTGTCATTCTTCATGTATGATTTAGATGGTTGCCCGTGAGGTTTACTTATCATAGACAAACAAACAGGGAAAAAGAAAAGTTTCTGCATATTCGTTACATATGAATGAATTTACTGGCAGCTGCTAGATACTGGAGACATTGAAGAAGACAGACCGTGCAAATCAACACGTTGTATGATTGATGCTGGTGTCTTGAAGTTGATGCTTTGGAGATCTCCCATGGGCATGGGTGACTGTCAGATGTAAATCAGAAAAGATAACAAGCACAGTCATAGTCTCGGGTTTAAAATGCTCCACCCACATAATGGCTCACAGAGCCGGCAATGACGGTCAAATCCATCATTTGCGCTCAGAAGACACTGGTTGCATGGGTTTGAGTACTGTGCCAGGAAACAAACTTTAGTTTATCATCCAAGATAGATGTTTTCTGTTGATGACCAACGGGTGGCTTCGTAGGTATCGATGAACTTCACACAAAACCAGAAGGGTGATGTTGCTCATCTGTCCTTTTGGTAATCAGGGTACTTGGTCCAAATTAGGTGGCTCTTGACTAATTTGAGTGACAGTGAAGGCCTGACTTTATTAGCCTGGCTCCACCCACCTATTGCTCTCAGCTCAGGATGTGGGTGTGGTTATAGCAGGCTATGACTTTATACCAAAAGTCAGAAATCTGTCTCAAGAGAGGTTTTTTTAACTTACATACCATACTGCTGGTTACACAGACCTGACCATTCAGTATCCCCTCTTGAATGAGTGGGTGGAGCATAGTGACGGTTACAGTAAAGACGTCTATGTTGTTATACAAAAAAAAATATTCCTAATAAAATGAACCAACACAGTAGTTACACCGAATTAAGAAACCTTTTATGTGCTACACGGAGCTACAAAGTTTCCATTGTCACGTAGAATTCAAATACACTATTGCAGTTGCACCATATTTGTATTCGTGTTTAATTTAGTCCGAACCAAAATAATTGTTACTTGATTTAAGTAATGCTGGTCTAAGAGGTACTTGCATAAACTGTTGAGGAAGAATACAATAAATACAAATAAATAAATATTATAATTCACATTTTATCAAAATAAAATATGTCTTTTTCAGAGTCCATACTCTTATATGGTGACATGCAGGCAAAGTTGCCGTCTTCAGTGCCAATGCAGGCCAGGTTAGGCAGGCAGGGGCACGTATGGTGCAGCCTTTTCCCAAAGAAGGGCACCTAGAGACAGAGACATAATGTTAATTGACTGGAACAGCTTGACACTAAAACAGCCACATGAAGGTTGTGTGACAAAGTCATATTCACAAATCACAATGCTACGAAGATCAGAGAAACCAAGAATGTTTGTAGTGATGCTCTACTGATGGTACTACTTTTCTAAAGACTCTGGTGGTGCAGTGGGCATACATATGCAGTTGTGAAATGGTGTTGGTATGAGCAATATGAATGCCAGCATAACGTGCCATACCCTTTCTAAACAATCATATTCCTGGGGAAATAAGAATGCAGGCTCCAGGCATCCCAGAAATGCAGTGTGGCATGGCAGGAGGTTTGGGGATGATTATTGATGAGGGTGTGAAGGGTGTGAGAGGGATGGTGCCGGAGCCCTCTGCTCACCTTGTGACTTATAGGGTGGCAGTCGTCTCCCTCTCGGCCCATGGGCGCGCACATACGCAAGCCCCGGATCCACAGGCTGACCGCACAGCACATGCCTCCCCCGCACTGAACATCTCTCTCGCATGCCTGCCGTGGAAACACCACCAGTGAACAGTGGAGCAGGAGCACCGTCAGTGAAGGTGGCAGGAGAAACTTTTCTGCCATTGTTTTTTGAGGGTTTGTCAAGAGCCGAGAGCTCCGGAGCTGATGCGGTGTGACAGGCTCGCGAGGAGGCCGCTTTCTCTCGTTTTCATAGCGGAGCCTCACCTCAATCTCCATTAGAGTCTCTATGTGTCTGCACAATCCTGACAGCACCTTCCATAATACTGCTGCTGGACTTGCCCACACCTCTCATTAAAGAGAACAGGGCCAACAGCAGCTACGGATGAATTATTTATAATGTTGACCGATTTGATCAGTGTTGTGATTAATGACTCATCCTAGGGAGTTCACACAAAGCTGGTTATGCAGCTCAGCTGAGAAAAAAAAACAAAAAACATTTCAGCGGCAGCGTTGTGGGATTTCCAGGGTCTCTTGAAAACAAGTATTTATCTCAAGGAGGAGAGAGAGAATGTGCGGCTGAAAAAATGCCAAATATTCAAATATATGAACATGACTAAGCACAGTGGGGGGAAAAAAGCCCAATAATGGTGCTTGAAAAGATCTTTTGGGTGGTGAGTGTTCTAGAAATGTACATGCTCAAGAATATTTAAATTGTAAATTATATATAAAGAATATTAAAGTTGTTTTAGGTATACTCTGTTCTTGTCTACCTGTTGGCAAAAACATTTTCTGACAATATCCAATATCTGATGTTTAAATCATTTAGGTTTAAGAAACCTCCATAATTACTTGCATGCAGTGTCATTCACCAAAACCTTTGTTGTCTTAAAAATGAGAAACAGATATATTGTGAAAGCTTTTCAGAACATCCACCAGGGTTCTATTGGGAATAATAACATCGCTGAATGCAATTTGCTTACAAGAGCAATAGAATTTCTAAAATAAACTGTCAATAAAAAAATTATAATAATCAATAACCAACGTAAAAAAAAGTATGTTATTTGTCAGAACAATTTCTTAGAATTCCCTGCATTACCTTCAAGGAGTTGAGGTAACTAATCCCATACGTTATGGACACAAGCAATGGACACAAATCACATCATTATTTGAGTATAACATCCACAAGTAACTAAGTAACCTTTCCATAACCCTGACCCTTTTGTTTCCACTTACCCCAGTAATGACCGCCGGAGACGCATAAGAGACCAGGAGCAAGTAGAGAAGCAGGAAAACTCTCGACTTCATGACGAGTAGCAGTTCCAAATATAATTACCAGAATCTCTCGAGCCTCTGAGTACACAGTTTGATGAGTGTGAATGTGTGTGTGCACGCACGAGTGTATAGGAATTTTTGCCAATACCCCAAAGACAACTGAAGCAAGAGGTGGCCTCCAGACTCTTGTGTAGTGGACAGAGGAACATTTATAAGTGCCGCTTGCCATTCAGACTTGAGTCACTCGTATCAGCATCGCCTGAAGTAGCGGGGGAAAAAAAGGGAAAGGCTCCAAGCAACGTGAAGCACAACATGACAGAGCCACTCCATTCTTATTGTTGCGCTAAGGATGGCTGTACGTCAGCCATTTGTTGTCCATCACTCTATTCAGGTTCCTGTTCATCCAATACAAATGCAAATCATCAAAATCATGTGAACAGACCATAGTCTGGATTTACAAGGACAGCATCTCTGATTACTGGGGTGACTAATTATTACTGGCCTAGAGAGAAAATATGACCTCTGCATCGTAAATGGTGCAGGTCCTTCAGTTCTGTTCTTTTTAATTAATTTTTTGCTCATAAGAAAATCTTTTGATTTCTTTTCTGTGTGAATTTTCCAATGCCAAGAAATGTGAGCGGAAATCATTTTCAGGACATTCAAGGCTGAGGTTTGAGAATTTGCAAACCCTGACCCTCAGGTGCATTTTCCCTCGTAAGCAGGAAAAGCAATGAAATAACTGAAAAGAAAACTGAAATGGAGCTTCACTTTGTCAATGCCACACTGAATCTCAGCTGCAGAGGTGTCCTTGGAGGATGGGAACAGAGGTTCACGACCCTGAGAGGCCTATAAAACATTCTCTTCTTACTGCACAACAGCCAGAAAACTCTTTCACACGTCATAATCCCGATCATTGTCAGATTCGTTGGACATGTTATTATGCCATACTTAAACTCTATATCATTAGCATAACATACATTTGGATTAAGAAGATGCATTTCAGAGAATGTTTAGTCTAATGCTGGGGATGTGAAGGTACTCTCAACTGTACTTCAGCTTCATTGACTTAAGAAAACACAGTAAAAATGCTTGAATATCTTGAATATCTCTACATGTAATCTTCAATCGTCAGTGAACTGTGAGTTTCAAGGTTTAAAGTGCACTATTCTTTATATCCCACTCTTGAAAGTTTTAAAAGAAATTCATTAAATCATTTTGACACCACTTTAAAATGTAAACCCAACTGCATGCCTATGTGTTTGAGGACACTCTATAGTACTTCTCCTCAGAAATACTCACCTTATACTCAAAGAACTGCTCCTTTACTTAACAACTGCAATGAACCACATGAAATGTGTAAATTCCTTGTAGTGAAAGGAGAAGTATCACCCATCAAAGCGTAAACTCTTTCTACACTTCAGAATGACAGCGAGAGAGTGAGTGAGGGTAACAAGGAGGCCAGGGATAAAAGGAGAGAGAGAAAGGGAGGCTGACATTCAGCCAACCACATTATGTGTCTTTGGGGTAGATATCTCTTCTGTGTGCCAACCCCTCGGTGAGTGCCAGGTCCTGTGACGACTTGGCTAAAGTTCAGACTGCTGCCGCCTCCCTCGCTCGCGTGCCATTATCCTCCCGTCAGCCCCTCACACACCCGGCCCCCTGACCGCACCACAAACTGCACAGGACGAGGAGCACGGCTGGCACACCCAGCGCCCTGACCGCACCACAAACTGCACAGGACGAGGAGCACGGCTAGCACACGCAGGCCCACATTTAGAAAATATATCATCCTAAGACATGTAAGGTCCTTGGAGTTTGGTGATAAAACAAAGTTACCAAAAAAAAGTGATTATTTAGAGGTGACTGTGAGACCCAAGTGAATGGCATCCATCTACTATGTGGACAGACACAGTGACAAGCACAGCAAGCCAGGATACTTACATACTAGAACTGTCTGACAGAGGCCCAGGCCCAGGCGATGCAAAGGCATGCCCAACATATAACCATCTTTCCTGTCTCCAACCTCCCCTCCCTTCATATTCCTAGCCATGGCTATTATGCACATGCTGTTGCATCAGACAGGGCTTTGACAGCGTGATGGCATAAGAACTTAAAACTTTAATGCAGGACGGAGCCTCTGCCAGATCTCTTTCTGCTCCCTGAGAGACCGTGCAAATCATGATCCGACTGCAGTGTCTTATCATGGCAGTACATTAAAACGTGCTTAAGCACAATCCACGGCCCCAACGGGAGCTGATGCACAACACAAATAGTGCACAAGCAGGATGGTTGCGCTTGTCTAAGCCTGTTGCTTGCGAAGGCAGTTATGGTCTAATGTTCAGGGTTTGTGTATGTGTCCCTACAGGCCTCTACTAGTGGATTCTCCTGATTACACATGTTCTGTGTGCAGAGCTTGTTTGTTTCTTTTTTAAGAAGAAAAATGTCCTTTTAGGGGAAGGTATTTGAAACTAAACAATACGGCAACTGAAAAAAATAACATCAGAATGCATGAGGATGAGTGTTTTTGGCAGCCTGACAGACAGTAGCTTCCCAGCATCTCAGCATGTCAGCAATGATTACTGAGCGGCACAGGACAGCATCAAAACTCACTGGTTACCGCACCATTTCCTCACTGGTGAAGCCCACAAGGGATGCGTTAACAGAAATAATTTTCCGCTTCCTGAGCAAGGTAAATATGAAAGGGGCTGGAAATGATTAGACACTGTTCATGGGTAAAATTGACATCGTATTTGAATATGTCAGAGATAAGGTGAGCTGAACCAACGCTGTGTCTTTCAGAATCACAATTAGATTTTGACAGCTCACTATCTTTCTAGGACAGTGTAA
This sequence comes from Clupea harengus, assembly GCF_900700415.2. NCBI lineage: Eukaryota > Metazoa > Chordata > Actinopteri > Clupeiformes > Clupeidae > Clupea > Clupea harengus. The sequence goes on from NC_045156.1 coordinate 1,087,689, forward strand.
ATGCACAGTGGGGAAAAACAACCAGAAGCAGCCATTCCCTATGCTTGCTCAAACCTTACAATTTAGGCTTATGACAATAAAATGAGGTTTGTAAAGGAAACTTGCAATAATACTTTCTTTCTTTGTGTTCTTTGTTTATGCAGGTACTAACTTCATTGCAGGCTTTACAGTGATACGGAGAATAGCCCATGGACAGAAAAAACATTAATTCCATGTCTCTGTCCTATGAGACACCCATATGAAATTATCCTATATGAACATTTCCAAGAGATTCTGTATTTTACAAAGAATGCGGTGGTTAAGTCTGAGTAATCCAGGACTTATGAAAGAACTGCTAATGTCATACATTTGTCAACATCTTTATTCAAAATTATGTAATCATGTTGGGAAGATAGAAAAATCATTCATGCAGAGCGCAGGCTAATGATGTTTTCGAATAGAAGGTCTGTTATGTCATTACACAAAATTGTGCAGTTCTTAAAGAAGACCCAAAAGACAGAGACTACAGGTAGATAGATGGGGTTTGTCAAGGGGTGTTCATGGTTTAGAATAAACTCTTAACTATCGAACATATATAACCATGGCTCTTTCTGCATCTTTCTGACAGGATGTGGGTGTTCTTAGATTTAATATGTTTAACTTATTATAATGGTTACAGGTCACAGCCTCAACATTCTGTCAGAAGTCAATTTGGGATAGCAAAACACAGCCTAAACATTCTGTCAAATGTCAATTTGGGATAGCAAAACACAGCCTAAATATTCTGTGATTATCAATTTGGAATAGCAAAATATGCATCGAGCCTTGAAATCATCCCACGTCACATTTCCCTATTGTTTCTCCACCTTTTGCAGCTGTGAACCAATTCTCATCTTAACGTTATACCTCAAAATGTCAGTTTGGGTCCAAAAAACCTTGTCCTGAAGGGCCCTATGCACACAGGTACCAACAGAAATGGTACACCTGACCAACACATAAGTGCACAGATGCAGTTCTTAAACGAAGACCCTTAAATATCATTGCCAGGAATGTTGTAACTTGATTCACAGAGACACAGAGCTTTAAAATCCCATTGTCTCAACATCTACAATACACTCAAGTATAAATGACTCAGGCAACATGAGTGTGAATATTTTGTGGCACGAATACCATTGTGGTGCCTATTTGTATTGCAAAGAGGCTTTTCATATTCCTCTGTGTCTTGCGGGCTCTTTGACGTGAGCATGTGACGTTTTCCCTTAGAAACACGCATTTAACACAGCCTTGAGCTGTGTTCTACTTGTCCTTTTTCCTGCCAGCACATTACTAAATTACTGATCCTGTTCTACAAGGTCAGAGAAATCTAATTCATACTGAGTGGGAGGCCTTGAATTCCCAACAAAGACATCAAGGCCCTCATGGCCATCTTCGCTCAGCACGCACTCGCCCCCACCTCAGCGCATTTCAGGAATCAGAACTATGAGCTCTCGCTTCTTTTCCAAGTGTCTCTCTGCATTTCGATGGCATAAGTTGAAGATATCCTTCGCATAGGCGATGAGTTTATGCACACAATTAGGGACCTCGAAATGAGCACAAATAAAAGAGACGCTGTTACTCACTCCCTCTGCCAGCGGATTTTGTAAGAGAATGTCAAATGTATTCACACAAGTCTTTTCTGAATGTAATTTAAATGTGTTGCGTTTGAATGTTTGAATCTCTGAACACGCGTGGGTCTCATTTGACACTGTCTCATCCACGTAGCCGCATTAGCCCTGTGGAACCCTGCACCAGCGTTCCCCTTAGGGGAACTGCAGCTTTGAGTGCTCGAACAAGCTGCCCGTCATCACCATATTCATGTCCGCCAGTCATATCTGCAGCAGTGTGTGAGGGCCATCAGATGCCAGTGACCTTATAGAGCTGGTCAAGGAGTGACCACACAAGCAAGAGCACAGGAGGGAAGAGAGATAAATGGAGTTCTCCAGTCAGCATCCTCCGCTCTCTGCCTGTTTGTATGGTTGTTCCTCATTGCTATGGTTGCATCTTTTTTTTACCACCTTTCTGCAAGAAAACACACATTTTCCTTACCTCTGACAACCTCTCAACAAAAGTGCCATAGTCTGCCATCTGTCATGGCTGCTGAGGATATTAAATAGGATTGCATGACTTACAGTCAACCAAAACATGTCCATGCTACATATGCGTTTCCACATTGTTTCCTACTTGGGTTGGATCTCTGTTCAGTTGTTGCTGTGAAGGAAAAGTGCTATCTGAAGTTTATTGCAGCTTCTGAGTTCCCCCCAGCCTCTGGATTTGGGGTTGGGATCGCTGAGGAGCTGCCCTATACTGTATCTCTACTGGGGGATTTGACAATTGTGCATTGTTTTCCTCAAATCTAACTCTCATAACTAAACTAGACACATGGCTCTCCTCCCTTCTCATTTTCATGTAAGCTCCATTAAGCTCCGACCACAGATGACCAGTCTCCTCTACCTACAAAAGCATGGAAATGTGCGTATTTCCGCAAGGCATTCTTTAGCCAGTGCTTATATGTTGTTTGATCTGTGACTTGGTGTGTGTGGGGTGGGGGGAAGGCTGGTGACCTTTTCTGACCCCACTGACACATTCAGCGCATTCGTGGATCCTCGCCAACACGTTTGAGAGATCTGACTCAAAGCTGCACCGACGTTCACCACAGGTTCCACCACGCCTCGGGGCCGAGTAGCCGGCTTCTCATCCTCAGCAAGCACGGGCAGCAAAGCAGCTTAATTGAGCCTCCCAGGCAGAGAGCACATCCAGCGGCAGCAGCAGCAGCGGCAGCAGCAGCAGCAGCTCATGTTGTTCTCCTGGGACACATTTACAGATTTTTCTTTTGCTCATTAATTTATTTCTTTTTTGTCAACCCCAATCAAACACAAGTCCATCAAATGAGATAACCCGGACTCAACCTGCAGTAAAAGATTCATGCTGATTATCTTTTAATTAAGCCATAACTCCCTCCCCAAGCGACATGACCACACTTTGTGGCATGTCAGCGAGGAGGTGTGAAAATTGGAAAAAGCGGCAGAGAGCCACTGGGGATGAAAAGTCACACGCGCTGTCACGAACCCTGACTTCATGCTAACAGAGGGGCGGTGGTGGTAAAGTGCCGGTGCGGGGCCGATGCCGAGCAGGTGCTGCTTCCTGCTGCCCTGCTTGGCGTTTGGGTGGAGATGGAGAGAGCGAGAGACTCTGCCGCGCCGCTATCGCAGGGTGATGCTAACGAGCAGTGACGCAGGGAGACCCGTGCCGCCCCCTGGCGCCTATTCCCAGTCACATGGGCCTGATCATGTGAGGACCTGAGTAAGTGAGCTGTCGCCCCGCATTATATCCACCCACGTCCACTGCTTCATAATAGTCCCGGTACTGCTTGTGACACGCTGACATGTCCATGGCTTTGACCGCTTCCCAAGGAAGCATAACCAACATCATCATTACTACCGCAATCCACAAAACATTCAAAAGTTAAGATTCACACCTTCAGAGGAAGTACTGACCCCATCCTCCACTCTCACTCTCTCTTTTCCATTCCATGTATAGGTAAGTAACAGTAAAGGTAAATACAAAAAGTAACAATAGAGACAAAAATGATTTATACTTATCCACATACTCTTCATTGCATGTTATACATTCAGGACTATTGTACGGTGTTTGTGCCTTTTCAGCTGTTATTTAAGGGGTCCATTTTTTTTTTTTACTTCAATCTGGGCACAAATCTTCCTATCTAATTTTCCCACTGAAAAATCTGTATTATTTTTTAAGGATCATTTAAGGTGTAAATGAAGGGGTTCTGTTTTGTAGCGATTCACCACCACTATCGCCATCATCATCGCCATCATCGGTAGTGAATAAGCCACATACACTGTTTGCTTCTCACCAAGAATGTGACAAGAATGCTGCTCTGCTCTGCTCTGCTGCTGCTGCTGCTGCTGCTGCTGCTGCTCTGCTGCTGATTCACTTTGACAGCTTTTGTCTGGAGTAGGCCCTGCAGATCAGATCGGCTCGGAACCAACTAAGCACATTTACTCACCAACAGGCCCGCCTCATGCCCCGCAGCGTGCTGGATTAGCATGCGCTAAACATGTGCCGCTGTCACACAGCCAAATTAAAAGCACATTTTACATGAGATTACTAGCTATGCCCCCAACCCCAACCCCAACCCCAACCACAACCCCACCACCACACCACTTTAGATCAGTGGAGATGTGGGAGCCAGCCAAATGAGCACTGCTGGGAATGCTGTAGCTGCCACGGGGCGGGTTCAAAGTTGGGCAAAGACGCACAGCCAGCCACATGCTGTTATTTCCTTTCAACCGGGGATGGTTGGGGGCGGGGAGCTGCATCTGTTTGCACCTCAACACCTAACCACAGTAAATGTTTATGCTGTTAATAAAATATTTACATCCTTGTAAATATTCCCAGTGCCGCTTGTCATCCGAACATCCTCGTTGCTGTGCAAAAAAGCAAACAAACATACTTACTGATACACGCTTGCTCACTTGTACACACACACACACACACACACAACACAAATACTCCCACGCACGCACGCACGCACACATCCACACACACTCACAGTGTCTTTGAAGATGTGAGGCATACATACTGCCTCCCGGACCACAAAACAAACAGTGGTATCCATCCTGTTTGTGTACGCGCATGTGTGTGTGTGTGTGTGTGTGTGTGCGTGTGTGTGTGTGTGTCTGTTTGTCCGTGTGTATGTGCGCACGAGTGTGTGTGTGTCTGTGCGTGTGTGTGTGTGTGACTGTGTATATAAGAGGGCAGGGCAGGAGAAAGAGATGGAAAAGAGAGAGTGAGAGTGGAGGATGGGGTCAGTACTCCCTCTGAAGGTGTCAAAAAGCCTTGTGTGCCTCAGGAGGAGGATACGTGCTCTCTCAGAGTACTCTCCATCCTCCTGCCTACACTCCTCTCCTCTCTTTTTCCCCATCACTTTCCACTTTCCCTGCCTATATGCTCCCTAACTCCCCCACCTCTCTCCCTCTCTTGCCCTCTCTCCTCCAAACTCTCCCCCCCCTCTCTTTCTATCTCTCTCCCTAGACCCCCCCCTCCTCCTTCTCACTCTCTCTGCATCAGCAGCATGTTGGGTTTGACATCAGCCCAAGGGCAGGAGAGGGCAGAGCAGAGCAGAGCAGAGCAGAGCATGCGGCTCCTGTAATAAGGCATGTAGACCCCCTCATTAGAGGAGGGTGCCGGGGGGTGGGGAGCAGTGTGACGTCACCTTCCCTCTCTATCCTCTCTCTCTCTCCTTTCCCTCTCCCTCCACCTCGCCTCCCCCACGCAGTGCTGTCACTGAGAGAGGAGGCTGGATCCAGCCCACTGCTGCTGCCATGCCTGGGTTTGTCTCCTTTGTTTTTTTCCCCTTGTTTGTTTGTGTGTTGGTTTTACTGTGCAACACTTGTTCCAGCTGAGTGTATATATGTACACACGTGGGACTGTGTGTGTTTATGAGTGAGTGTGTGTGTGTGTGTGTGAGAGAGAGAGAGAGAGAGCTCAACTGTATTCCTCTTGCGCCAGCATGGCAACCACATCTGCATTCTCTTCCATACAGTAGACTCACCCTCTTGGAGGGGAGGCTGGGCCAGGCAGCGGCAGCACCCAGTGCGTGTGTCTAACGAGGCTTAAATCAGAATTAGCATGCACGCCGCATCCTTGGAGACATCTGATTTGCAATTACTATGCATAAACATGATTTATTACTCAGACAGCTCGGTGAAACCCAAGGTTCTTGCTAATTAAAAGCCCTGTTCCTGAAGGCAAGCCCTGACAATTCCTCACGCACGCTGACACACACTCACATACACACACACACACACGCACACACACACGCACACACACACACACACACACACACAGACAAAAACACACGCACACATACAAACACACACACAAATACCTCTTCCTATTCCACCATGTCCTCATTCAGGATCACACCCTCCAGCAGACATCCTGATTGTTCTGAAGTGGTGATGCCACACCAAACACACAGCAATAATAGGTCTCTCTAGTAGAAAAAGGTTGGATGGATTTACAGTTGTTACAGTGGCCTTGTCAACATGAGCTTGTCATTGATCTTCGCTGGTCAATATATATGTAATATGACACCGATCAAAGATCTGTCATACTGTCATACAAGGGCATAGTGTACCTGCCAGCAAATAACATAAGGATGTCATGACTTCTCCTGTCTCTCTCCACCATTCAGGTCAGCGAAAAGTGCTTTTCACACACTGGAGATACATAACACAAAACTTTGAGAGATGAAGTAAACGGCGTCTGTACTCGTCACTCCTTTCCTTGCTGAGATATATCAAAGGAACCATCAGCTCCCTTTGAGAAAACAGAGAAAGCACGGAGGATAGGGAAAGTGGAGGGGGGTGGGGTGGGGGGGTGTTATGTGCTGTCACTTACCCATATTTGTGTCTGAACTGTAAAGCAGAAACTGCTCTTTCTGCAACACTTTTTGGGTCAAAGCAGGATAAGTCAGGGTGCCGTCGCAATCCCTCCTGACAACGCGGCTGGCTTCTGACGCCACATGCTGCCGCTCCTGCGGAACTGAGGGTGACTAAAAGGAATGCGACAACCGGAGCCATTCGGAGGGGAAGTGTCACCCCCGTCACTTCTCTGACACGAGCGAGGGAGGGAATGCCGTCACTCAGCTGAGGGGCTCAGGTGAAAGTTGAAAGCAATGGTTGACAGTCCCACGCAGTCCCTCCCCCTTACTCCCACCCCCCATTCCCATCACCGACTCCTTTACCTTTACATGCCTTTACATGCCTTTACACACACACACACACACACACACACACACACACACACACACACACACTCACTCTTGTCATCTGCACCTTTATTTTTCACCATTAATAATAAAATACGATTAAAAAAAGAAAGCAGAGGAGCAGAATCTAATTCTAGCTTTCTAGCTGCCACCGACCTGGAGATAATCATACCCTAAATCAGTGGGTCCCCAACCACCGGGCCGCGGCCCGGTACCGGTCCGTGAGGCACAAAGAAAGAATAAATAATTTATATAATTTCCGTTGTATTAATTATTAGAGTCTGAAAGGTGTTTTATTTTGAAAAACGACCGGATTTTCCCCGACGTAACATTCGCTAGTGCCTCTTGACACGCCAAGACGCTTGTCTCGGTCACGTACGTTACTCAAAAAACAAGCCCACAAACTAGCGAAAATGAGTAAGAAACAAACGTCCTTAGAGGCATGCAACTGAAGAGAGGTGTGCACAATCCACAGACTCCACAGCAACGCGAAATCAACTTCAGACTGATCAATATCATGTCAAAGCGGAAAGCAAGCACCGGTGGATTAAACGCAGACCTAACTTCACCAGTGCAGAGGTGGAGGTACTGCAGAATGTGTCCATTCTATTCCAATATGGCTATATCCACGCGATTGAATTTAATGCTTATTTATTTATTCACTTACATTTGCAGTGTTCGTGTAGTGCTTTTTTAGAACATTACGATGCCTCTTAGAATCATGAATTTAAATGTGAAACGTAATTGTTAATGATTAAAATATTCTCATATTTTTTTTTTAAATAATTATTTAAATCCGAGGATGTCTAGAATTGACGTGAACGCAATCACCAACGGTTTCTCACAAATTAAGCCCTTAAGAACAATCTGGCTGATTCACCACTGCTATTTAGCATTCTTAAATTCTGGTCCAAGTTAAAAAACGAATCCCAGATGAGAAAACTGTCATGAATGCCAGAATTGTCCCTGCAGTTACTTTTATACACGGAAGCGTAGGTGCAACTCGCGTTCAAATGATAACTCTCCGTTTTAATTGGTGGATCAGAAATGAAACTGTGTATTTGATTTGTTTGTGTCAGTCCAGCCCTTTGCATTTCGCCACGGAGGGAGCTTTCACTAAACAGTCATAGGTCCCCGACGTTTTTTTTTTCTCCGTCTGTGACATCGCGCCTCCCCGGGAGAGTGTCCATGCCCCCCACTTTGAGAACCACTTCTTTATAGGATAAAGTACAAGTCAGTACAATGGTGAGTTGTATTTTTCATGCACTTAACATTGGTTTTTATGCCGGTCGCGTTATTTTATATTTGCTGTATTTATCTGCCGGTCCATGAAAATAATGCCTACATTAAACCGGTCCGTGGTGCAAAAAAGGTTGGGGACCCCTGCCCTAAATCATCTCATAGCAGGTGAACTGACAGGACAGAAGTAGAATATCCTACACCTGTTAAAAGCAGAGTCCGCTATTCTAGCGGAAGATTGTTAAAATTCCAGTCAAATTATACCCCTCCCTTCCATGTCTTGAAGCAACGTGTTGTTTGACTGGAGTTGTTTATGGCTTAAACTGAGCCACTATGTTTATTTCCCATTTTCAGAGCCAGGCCTGTGTATGAACACCGGAGGTTTTTTAACTGCACACTCAGAATGGAAAGCTAGTGGACCGTGACGAGTAATTTGCTGAATTTGAAAAAGTGTATTGGATTAGAATTGTGGACTTTACCTTTACTGGGGCGACATACCTTGGTTCAGGAGGTAGCGGAGTCATTCAGCAATTGGAAGGTTGACACTGAACCCCCAACCGCTCCCAATGTGCTAATGAGTAGAAAAGCACTATATAAATGCAGTCCATTTACTTTACAAACTATCCAATCTCACTTGGAACTAGAGATGCAGCACAGCATAGTTTGGCACATTACAGCAGAGCCATTCAGCCTCTCCAGGCTTACTGTGATTGACATTCAATGTAGCTGTGAAGTGTAACCACTCAACCAAAAACATTATTTTTGATGTAAGATAATGTCTATAAGGCTAGGTTTGAGCAGATGTTTTGACACAAACTATGTTCTAGGGCCACATTAGTCAGCTAGCGAAAGTTGGCTGGCTGCTTGAATGGGTAATTTGCTTATTACAAACCAAAACTAGAATATGCATTTCCTGAAAGAAATACCAGTGCATGAAATGCAAAAGTTAAGAAAGGAAAGAAGAAAGGAAAGAAGAGTGAAGAAGAGTGGCTATGGATAAAGACAGTAAAGAGAGAGTGAAGAGGGAAAATACTGAAAGAAAGAGAGTTAAGTTAAGAAAGAAAGAAGAAATGAAAGGAGAGTGAACAAGAGTTAAAGGAAGAAAGGAAAGAAGGGTGAACAATAGTGGCTATGGATAATGAGAAAAAGAGAGAGTGAAGAGGGACAATATTGAAAGAAAGAGAGTTAAGTTAAGAAAGGAAGAAGAAATGAAAGAAGAGTGAACAAGAGTGACAGAAGAAAGGAAAAGAAAGGAAAGAAGAGTGAACAGTAGTGGCTATGGATAATGAGATAAAGAGAGAGTGAAGAGGGAAAATATTGAAAGGAGAGAAAATGGAGTGAAGCAGAGAGATGGAGTGTGAGGGAGCATAGAGGACTGTAAAGTGAAAGAAGGTTGACAAAAGAGTTGAAAAAAGTGTAGGAATTGATGGACAGAGTAATTGAAAGAAGAAAGGATAGAAGAGTGAACAGGAGTGGCTATGGATAATGAGATAAAGAGAGAGTGAAGAGGGAAAATAATGAAAGAAGGAGAGAAAAATGGAGTGAAGAAGAAAGATTAGACTGAATGAGAGAATGAGAGAGTGTGAGAGAAAATAGACTGAGAGGGATAGAGAGAAAGATGGATAGAAAAGTAGAATATGGAAGGTGTTCCTAGTTCCTAGTTATGCAGTTCGCTTGCCAGAGTCGAATTAGAATGCAAGCTCCCAGCTATAGGCTACAGAATACAAAGGCGCTAAGTAGTTAGCTGTTGACATCAAGGTTAAAACTAAGACGAAAACGAATGCTTTTGAGACATATTCGTAAACTGATTATTATCAGATTTAAAATTATTTATCAGAAACAAATGTAAAACTACAACAAAACAAATGTAGTAATGATTAATACAAAAAAATAAAATAAAAATAATTGAAGTTGAAGAAATCAGGTATGTCAGGGAGGAAATTCAATAGTGAAATGAGAAAATGATCCAGTTAGTCGTGATACTAGGGTTTGTAAGCACTTTGTAAACAAGGATTATGTGGAGGAAAGGATTTTTGAGTGTGTAGAGTAGGCTACATGCAGTAGTGCGCAGGCAAGGGAATCCAACCTGGTGTTGTCTTTACACGATCAAATCAGAAATACAGTCAGGCCAATAGAGTACGAACTATTAAACTGTCCATTCGTGTATCGATTTGATTATCATCTATCCACTGTTGATGAAGCACTTTGTTTGAGAAGCTTTCTATTCATTGTAGTGAGATTTTATTTTCAGTTGTCAAAAGTGGTGTGGACGGACTCTTACCCAATGGCGCCTGGCTTCTTGCCGTTACTAATTCTATGAATTTTATGGAACTGAGCTATATCTGATTAATCTGGTAAATGAGTCTGTGAGAAATCAAAAAAAAATTTGGGCTACTTTTTTATGTTATTAAATGTTATTAAGAAATATGGTGATTGTAACATCCTGTAGCCTTTGAAAGATTTAGCAATACTGTCAAAATCAATAAAAAAAAAAAACATCTTTATGACGGTTTACAATCGAGTTGTGTTAGCAACGTATTTGTTGTAGTCAGATAGAGTGCCACTGCCGCCTACTGACCTTTCTGGGTATTGCTGGTTGTAAATACTAAAACCTGTACGTGTAGCCTAGGGCTGGGCATTAAGCCCCCTTTTGAATCATGTTTTGTCGCCCAAGCACACACACACACTCACTCACTCACTCACTCACTCACTCCACATACACAAAGAGAGACAGAGAGACAGAGAAAATGTTAGAATATTTAGGATTTTACATTTTCCACAGTTTTAAATATAGCTTCTAGATTGCATCAGTCAAGTCAAATTAACCGCAGATAATTCCATCTGCAGTCATCTGCTCATGCTGACAGGGTGGGTGGCAGCCGGGTCCAGTGGCTGTAAAGGGTTATGTCAGGTAAGCTTTCACGGGGCATATCCGACCATACCACCTAATGATAAATCTTTAAATCCCTCTTAAGCCTCACATGGTAACCCCCCTCCGTCAGTGAAAAGCATTCTCCTCCCTCCTTCCTCATGGGGAGAGATGATGGAAGAGATGGAGAAGGGGGTTGTCCTCTCAATCCCTCTACAAGGGATGCAACGATGTTGCCAAACATTCTGAGAGGTTTCAAATCTGCAGCTGTTCTGGAATAAAAGCACAATATTTACCGATGATTTGGAGTGTCAAATGTACAGTTTTGGACATTAACATGTTGTGACAGTATACTTGTGTGTGTTGATGGAAGCCCTGGCTTATGTCATGGAATAATGAGATTAACATCCCATGAAACGTGTGATTATCATAAAATATTGAATGTCGCTAATTACACCGGAGATTAAAAATTCAGTTAAACATTAGGCATGTTTCCTGCTCTCATTGGTGTGATTGGACTAGCTCTGCGGCCGGGGTGGCATGGCCCTAGATCTCCCCGGAGTGAAGGCCTCTCATTAGCACTCTCTGTGGAGACATTCTCTGCTTGGTTAGCCAGCACCGTAATGGCTTGTTGAGGTGTCATGGAGGCATGCAGGGAGCACGGGGATGCTGGGAGTGCTTTATGACTCATCTTCACACCTCACTGCTCATGTGTGAGAGGGAGAGAGAGAAGAGAGATAAGGAGAGAGAGAGGGAGAGAGATAAGGAGAGAGAGAGGGAGAGAGATAAGGAGAGAGAGAGAAAGAGAGAAGGAGGGGGAGGTTAAAAAGGTGAAAGGACGAGCGGAAAGGAAGAGGTATCCATTCATTTGACACTTACAGGTGAGAGAGTCCTTGAGAAAATTGTATTGTTTTGTCAATGGAATCTGGGATGAAAGAAGCTCTTGTCACAACGTGCACGTCATATACTGTACATACACACACACACACACACACACACACACACACACACACATACACACATTTTCTCTTTTGTCTTCTTGTTCTCCCTCTCTTCAGAGTAGTTTTTTTCTTTTGGAAAGTGGAATACTGCTGGATGTTTCACAGTTGAGAGGAAGCAAGCACAAGAACATGGAAAGTCTCATGTGCCTACATTGCAAATACACCCACATGGACCCACTTTGTCAAAGAGCAGAAGCCACATGACATGTCTTTGCTTGTCCTACCCACCTATGCAGTACATTAAACCCACAGCAGCACCAAAGCTTGGATGGGAGAAGCCTATGAACAGAGCATCTTCTGCAAGACCATATGACATGATGTCAGCTTTTGCTCAGCTATTGTTCAAGTCAAACACAGATGGCCTCCCCGCATGGGACGTACATGTGCAC